>NW_016907864.1:1371300-1421795 GCF_001483705.2 Eufriesea mexicana | reverse complement strand
CAGTTAAACGAATTGCTCGATAAATTGCATCCTCTTGTAATATTTACGTAAAATATTTTTTAAACATTCTCTCGATTTCTTTATTACGCAACTGTCCTTATTTCGTTATTATTCGCGTATTTTTTATTTATTTTTTATTTTCTCGCGACAATGAGGTACTCACCGATGGCATTTCTGACGTTGTCTCTCGTGCACCCATAATGCCTCTCCAAGGGTATGGGTTCCGCTCTGCACTCCACCCATGGTCGACCCCTGAACGACGAGGCCTATTAGAAATTCACCATTATTCAATAATAATAATTTTCACTCGAATATCGCTTTACATATTGACGCAATTAATTAAGCTCGTATCGTATACTGTTGCAAAATATAATCGCATTTATGGACCAACGCAAATCGATCGTTTGTTCGTTCAACGTCTATTAAGACAACATCGATATATTCCATTAGACGCGCGATTGGCTAAAAGTTTGCTGCATAAATGAATAACAATACAGCGAAATAGCACAGTTGTTAAATCCTTTTCACGCTTCGATCGGCAGTTATAATAAATTCATTTACGATTCCGATAACGAGCAACTAGACGCATTTTCCTTCTCGTTATTTTTCCAATGTTACATCCTCGTGATTCATTTTTACGGTAGATTTAAGCCAACAGTTTTCTTCCCGGCGAACACCGTTACAAGGATATTGCGTTGACCGTGTCCATTTTGCGAATGAAAAAAGATTGATCGTGAGCAAAGCAAGGTGCACGAAAGCAAATACAGGGCAAAATGTATAGCCAATAGAAAAAAATTCCATTCGATAAATGCTTTTCGGGTGCTAGTGCTCTGGCTACCTATATAGTGCCTGTAGTAACCGCGCCTGTGAATAGATGGCGCATGAGGGTTACGCTTTCTCGCTGGTAGAATCGACCAAAGAAGTAGCTAAATGAGAAAGACGGGGAGGGTATATCATGTTTAGTTGAACCGAGAGTTGTTCCTACGTTAATTTTATCCGGAAAGGGTCTAAACTTCACGGTTTAAGGCCCAAGAATATAGACCAAAAATAAATAATATACTTATATAATTTCGGAAAAAGAATGTTATTTTCCTAAATATTAATATATATACCAATTTTACCAGGAGGTTTGGTATTTTCTACATTAAGGCTGTTTTTCAAGTAAATTCCAACTTAAACTCCCCTAACACGTGTATATCCCATAGGTGAAAGAAACTTATTCCCGTATGTACCACGTACATGTATCAGAAACATATTCCTCTAATGGAAAGTTTGAAATTAAATACGTAAACCACACGAAACACAGAAAGACAAATTACAAAAAAAGGAAAAATTAATTTGCGCATACGACGTTTCCAATTCTATGTACAATTTCACCTAACATTTACCCCTAATTAACCTACATACGACGAACGTAAAAACACCAGCATGATGAGACATATACCACTGAAAATGCACCTTGCGGAACCCACACACACCATCGTATTACACACCCTACCTAGAGTACGAGGAAAGTCAAAGGGATGTAATGGAAGACCGAACTACCGTACACTTGCTCTGGGAACCGTGGTGCATACACCGGGATAATACATTATTCGCCTACCCTTGGGGAAATCCCCGACGATCAGTCGTTGTGCATCCTTGAAGAGGCCACGCCACCCGAAGAACGTTCACCGAAACACGGTCGAGAGCGCGCGACAAGAAAGGGAAAAAAAGCGTTTCGCGTCTCCTAGTCTTCCCCTTGCTATTTTTTTTTCGTTTTTTCCTTTTTTTTTTTGCGTTTGCCACCGGAGGAACCCGGTGTAATAACGCCGGCGCGCACGTCACTTATTAATTGAGCAGAATCCAGAGATAGACTGGCCGGCACGGGTAACTTCACCACCGCGAACTTTTCACAGAGCCAGGAAGAAGGGAGGACGACACCAGAAGGTGGTGGTAGCATCTTTGCCACTTCCAGCGCGAGCCGCGAATCGCCGAAGAAGAAACAAGCGTTGGCCATCGTTGTGGGGGCGCTTAATCCGGACGTCGAATAAATCGCGGACGAACCGAATTTTTGCTGAACGGATCCTCTTTTTTCCTCCGTTTCCACTCCTTTCCTTCCTTTTTCCCCATCGAACGCATTTTCGCCATGCGATTTCGAGTCATGGTCGCCGACGAAACTCGCCGTTGGATTTGGTTTCCCTCTCGGGACCGGAAATCAGATACCGTGTACATTTTCAAATTCGCTCGTAGTATCGAAATCGAATATCGGAGCCGAGACTCGAGCCATTTTATCGATAATTTTCCCGTTCGTTCCTTGCGATCTGTTCGTCCTTTTAATCGCTCCTACAGTTGCACGATCGTGTCCTGGCGACGACCTGCCACGCGACGCGGTATCCTACGCGTAATTTCGAGAACAATTGGACAGAAGTAGTCGAGCGACGTGTGATGAAACGGATTACCGGTAAAGAGGACGACTTTCTCCGGATTAAGCTTCGCCTCCTTTAGAATCGCGGTGTTTTGAACGAGTAAAACTGCAGTTACGACGCGACGAATGCATTTTCTGACGAATTTGCGTCGCGACAGGTGAATCGAAACGATCAAATAAATTTTGCTGTACCACGTGCGTTGTACTGTTCCTCGGAAATTTCATAAATTCGCGAGAATCCGTCGATCGCGTGATTAATTGTATAGGAACGAGCGTAAATGATAATAATAGTCGTAATAATTCATAAGCTTAGTCGAAAAATGCATTTACTGGAAGCATAAAGTGAAACATCCACGTATGATATATGTAAACGATGTAAACGATGTAAATGAATGCTAAGCCGGATGAGATGAAATCTACTCCGGATAATCGGACAATCGAGGATCCTCTTGATACAATGATTAAAATAATCCACAAAAAGTAGCCTGGTTCCCTATAGCAGACTACGCGAGCGTTATTACGCAAACGTTGATCGACAGACCGGTTGTTGCTCGATTCCAGCAAGCATAATTCCTTCCGGCGTTCGTTTCACGCTATCATACGCTTTTTCAAAAGCTACCGCTTGCACGACTATTCCTTTGGACCTCTGTAGACCGAGAGCCCGTTATTGAATTCTCGAGGAGGTTTTCAGAGGCACGAAAATCGGTCTCCAGCGCTTACAGTTCTTTATAAGGATAGAAAAGTTCGCTGTACCACGCTTGTGAACATTTTTTCCCTCCTTTATGAATGCTGCAAGAACTTAACGCAATGGAGATGTATTAACCCATTTTTTATCATTAGCCCCATTTGCGAATTTAAATACTTGATAAAATAACGAGCAAAAAATTAAATCTCCCTGCTTTTCCTAATTGAAGGATCATTCTTTACAATCACTTTAATCGCACGGATAAAACCTGATACACCTTTTCAATTTAGCTCTGAGAAATCGATAACGCGCAGACCATCTGTAATTATTGAAAACGCTGTATCGCTTTTGGCAAAGTTATTTTACTTTTTATCCAGAGAGAAACGTAACTTCGTGCACTTATTTATTATTAAAACAGTGTCACGTAGCGTGCACCTCACCTCGACAGATAGTTTTCTATTTCTTCTTAATTATCCGACACGTAAGACTACATTATCTAGAAACTGGATAAAAAGCAGTTTCAAGAGTTAGAAACTTCCTATATAAAATTGCAAATTTTCCCGATACAGAAATGGTTTAAACAGTTAGAAATTGCCTACGTAAAATCGCACATCTTTAGAGATAAACGCAGAATTATTCCACGAATCGTGTCTATATTACAGCAAAATCGAACTCGAAAGGCAGCCATCTAAAGATTCGCATTTTCTCCCATTTTTCTGCTGACAAGATTCTAAATATCAACTCGCAGACGACTTTCTTGGGGCCTGTAGATCCAAGGTGTTTCCACGAGACGCGAACAGCCCTAGATACAGGTACACCAATCGATATCGTCATCTAATATCTTAATTTACGACGTCGACGTGTCGTCTCCGGGAACGGTACACATCGCCTCTCATCTTCTCCCTCGAAATTGAGACTTCAGCCCAGAAATGAATCCTACTTTTCCCCGACATCGTGCGCCAACCAACATACCCTCGACCAGGAACGATTTTTCTCGGTCCACGCAGCAGACGCAAAGTGTTCCAGCCTCGTGGATGCATTTTCAAAGATCGCGTAGCCGGATCGGCGGCGCTCGGTTCCGTTCTGCTTACAACAGAAAGATCCACGTACTCGTCCCATTCCGGTCTCCACACTCTAATACCTTCCTCATATCAACGGTTGCTAACCAGGTTAACGCGATCCAGCTCTCGATCATGCGGCCATCACGCGAACGGATTCACGGAAACGACGTGATTTTCCTCGCTAAACGATCCTTGGCCCTTTTCTTTTCTCCTTAAACGGTTGGCAATACAGCTCGAACCAAGTCCATTAACGCCGAAAATCCAAGGTAGATCCGCTGATCCGGTTGAAGAGGACTTACACCTGGTCAGCTTGAGCTTTGTTACTTGGTGAAACATACTGAGCTTAACTGAGTCGAAAATGGAGTCCTTTTGCATAGTGTTCTCTAGTTTCTTCGTTTCTCCATCTACTTTAATTCTGTTTTATCTCTGTTTACAAATAATTAACGTGACGTTGACCGTAGATGAACCGTGGCAATTATAGTAATATTACGTAAATTTATTTGATGCACATATCATAGATATTGTGCTATTAAGGGTAAATTTTATAATGAAGCGCAAGGCAATTAATTTATCACCGTTATTCTATTCCGGTGATGGTATGTGCTTCATCAAGCGGGACATATGAGGCATTATTTATCATCGATATCGACGATCGTCCGATGTTATTAAGAAAAATGGCTCGGTTTCATTCGGCGGATAAGTCGATGATGGATTATCATGGTGGAACTCTCGCAGCGCTATTTATCATCGATGATAATTTCATTTTGGAATATTCGCTTCAGGCATGCGAAAAAAATCGAAAATCTCAAGTATCATACGTATTCTTAGAGTCCAAGGGAAAGCTCCTTTTCTCATTTTCTCGACTCGCACAAAGAGGCATAAACCATGCGGTATTCTCAGATTTTACGACGTGCGTCTGGCACCAAGAATACCAAGATGTTCCAACGTTGCGAGAAAAAGAGGCAGTCGAAGAAGTCGCGCGAAGCTCCGGAGAATAAGTACCTCTGTCGCGACAATTCGTTGCTCAGCTAACTTATACGTTGCAAAAAGCATGTGAAGCTGAAATCCAATTTCAATCGTGCTCTTCCAGAATCGTTTTGTTCCTAAAAGAAAGGAGTTTACTCTTCTAGCAAGTAGATTGTTGCAAGAAACGCTCGTTAGACAAAGTTAAAAAAGAGAAACTGCATTCAATTAGTCTGACCTGGTCGTTTCGATAATGAAAAGTAGTTCGACACTCTCTTGCACAGGAAAATCGCTTATCGATATATCTTCAGGCTTGAAATTGCATCTGTGACGATTTAAAGTTCATGAAATACCATTTGTACACTCAGGGTGCATAACGTTTATTGGTTCTCTGAAATCTGTTTCAAAGTAAGGTAGTTTAAATTACATTGTAATTCAGCGTATCTTCACATCGTTGCAGCAAATATCATACATACGTTAATGTATTTCCATTAAAGGAAACTTAATATGGAAGAACATATTTTATGCGTTAAAATTGAAAGAAGCTTGAGCTCGAGGTATTAATGAGCTGACTTTTTAGTTGATAAGGAAGGCTCATTTTTTTCTAACTATTTCTTTATTCGATAAAGTATACGCAATCTTCCTCCGCCTTTGAGGTAATTTAAATATCTCATTTTCCCAAAAGGTGTTAAATTTTCTGGCAGTAAACTCATTGAAGTCGTGTCCATACGAAATATCGAAGATTAAAATTCCATCAGCCGCAGTAACCGTGTCGTACCATCGAGGATTGCCAAAGATCACGGTGCCACTGCCATCCAGGAACGAGAACTGTGTGTTTATCCTGAAACCAATTACCCACACGGTCGGAGACTTCATCCAGATGCTGAAGAAGGAAGATCGTGGTATCGATCATGCACTCGTGAGGTCCATTGGTGAGTCCCTGAGCAATACTTTATAGACGCAGCACCACGAAAGTTGACTTTATGTAAAATTGACTTACGGTACGTAAAAGGTTTTTCACTGGATGGTTCCAGACGGCGTCAGGATAGGCTCCAACAATACGATCGAATCGCTACTGGAGAACGACTTTCGACTGATAATAAATGACAAGGAGTACTTGGTCACACCGCCGTTGCATCATCAGAAGTGCACTACGGTAAGTTGTACCTGAAAAATTTATCTCGATTAAACGATTTGTAACTTTTCGAAAACTAATTCAGAAAAATATCAAAATATACTCGAATATATTTGATAACGTGAGATACAATTACCGAATAATTCTCAATTCTTTCTTTCTTATTTTTAATTTTTGGGGGGGCTGTCGAGTAGATGAAACATTTTGTAATAAAATATCGAATAGCTACGAAATGAAAATTGAAGGAAAATTAATCTAATGTCGTTTAATGTAATCTTTTCCAGGAGAATTTAGGACAGATCGAATCCCCCCATATATTTGGTGGCCAAATGTCTCTGATGATGCAGTCTCAAGAACACCAGGTCCGATTAGAAAGAGAAGTATTAGCTGAACTGGAGACCCTTAGGGTGGAACTAGAGCCCCTCGAACAGGTAAATTATCCAATATTTTACTCAGTTTTGGATCTTCAGTTTTAAAGTATGTATTTATACGTATATCTTCTGTCCACGAGCCACGCAAAATTTATTCTTACTTTTTAATAAATTCGGAATAAGAATGAATTTACGAGGCAAGTCATATGTACTAATTATTTTAATTACATTTTGCTTTTAAATTTCCCTATAAAATTCCAAGTAACTAACGGAGCAAAGCACACAGTAGTCTGTGTTTGAAAATTTAAGATAGTTTTATATTGCGACTCAATATATTATTCATTCTCGTTCATTTAAGAACCAGATACTTATAAATTACTGAAAGAAATACATTAAAATAAACTGATATACGAATACATAAACCTACCAATAACTTATAAGACTTTCTGAAAGACTTTTAATTTTACTGCAAGAACAATATTGATAAATATTCTTTTTCTATTCTTCTGTATTAGAATTAATGAGATACGTAAGAAAACCTAAACAATACGTCTTTTCCATTTATCTTCGACACCAAAAACAAAATATGTCGAGATAGGTTAAGTAGTAAGTAAGTTTATATCACGATCGAACGATCGTAAAAACTGAAAACTTCGAAGCTTTATAATTGTAATTATAATTACATTCGTTATGTCAGATTAACTCGTGGCAAAGTTGGTTCGAAAAACTTTTTAATGGCAGAGTTAGTTCGTACGATACAGCACGCTCGTAAATTATTCCATTAAACACCCCTACGATTAATGCCGACATGACACTATAATGCCACCTATAGTTTGTAACTGTAAGTATTTAACTCTCAGCTGTAAAACGGAAAAAATCGTTAATTAATTTTCACTTTCAATTTAATTCATTGACGTTATCACTTACTGCTAATTTACTATCTTTAAATTCTACTGGATATTTCGATTACCTAGAAGAACTTCAATTGTTCATTAATCATTGTTATTAATATTCAATAAATGAAAGAATTCGTTCCAAAGTAACATTACCGAACATTGATTGCCGTTCCAAGTCTTCATATCTACCTAAATATATTAAATTACTGTTTCTGAGTTGGTATACATGTATTTTTATATTCGATAAATTTCACTAGTGTACTATATCGAACGAACCATGCCTATTCTCTGTTTACCGTAATAACAGATCGAGTTAATCGATCGAAATTCGATAGCGAGCGTGAATCGATAGAAATGACGCGCACAACAGTGCCATCTAGATTAAATTGTAAAAAGAGTCTTAACGTATTATTAACGTTCCAACGCTTCGAGATACGGTATATGTGTGCACAATTATTCGGCTAAACGCATGCTCTCTTCTTTTACCGCTCGTTTTCTCCTCGAGGCGATGAATTAATTCATTCTCAACGAGTTTCTGTTTTAATTATCTTCGTATCTGCACTTACGCGATCGTATAATTAAGCCTCTATCTTTTGTTTTCTTTCTTTTACCTGGTTGTTATTTTCCTACTGTATACGCATATCATATTTGCATTTTCATAACCCTCAGAAATTCGACGTCTAAATACTAATCTTATACAAGAAGATGATGATTTTTTTCATACCCATCTGACATTTTTCAGTGCACCATAGAGATAAAGAAAAAGAATAATTAAGAAATAAATAAGAAATACTGTATTTTGTATTATGTATTTAGAATCGGAGATAAGGTTCTTAGGACGATACTTATGCTTGATTCTAGAAAGGACACACTTCCTCCATTTTGTTAAAAGAAATGCAAAACAAGAGAAATAATTTCAAACTTGAATATCTTAAAGTTTTTGAGGATTTGGCTATTTCACATTTTATTCGTCCTTTTATAAGTGGTAAATAAAAAATATAAGATAATTTCTAAAACGAACATTTTATTAAGATAACGAAATAATTTAAAAAATAAACATTTTATTAACGGTGATGATTACCGTAGTAACTGGTTGAAAGTTATTTGGTTGCTAGTTTTACTGTAGTTTCAGATCTAGATACTTTATCATAGCGGAAATCCGTAACTGTTTCTACTACCGGTATTCTGATTAATCTCGAAAATGTTATACATTGAGAACGATATTTCTTCTATTGCGCAAATTTATCAGGTAAAAAATATATATTGATTTGCATTAATAGATACTTTTTTGTTTGTTGTAGAAACTGCAAGAGTTAGAGACTACTGCACAAAGAAGGACAAACATTTTTATTTGGGTGTGTCTTGCCGTAATGTCGATTCAGTTCAGCTGCCTAGCCAGGTTAACCTGGTGGGAATACTCATGGGACATCATGGAACCGGTTACATATTTCGTTAACTACGGCACGACGATGATCTTCTTCATCTACTTCGCCTTAACGAGACAGGTTACTAGTAGCAATTCAATTTACCACATCCCGGTGACTTGATTAGAACAACGATTAATTAAATAAACCTGTTATTTGATAAAGTAAAAGCTGCAATTTTAAGGGAAAGTTACTTGATTTAAACCTTGAGACTTTATATTATTAAGGTCCATTCATTAACGATTTTTAAATATGAAATTAACATTTTTCAAATATATGCATGAACAGGAATACATGCTGCCAGACGTGATGAACAGACGACAACTCATCACGCTCCATAAGAAAGCAAGAAAAATAGGATTCGATCTGGATCATTATAACAGGTTGAAGGAACGAGTCTACGAGCTAGAAACTATCTTGAAAATTGCTCGTGGTCCCCTGTACGATTATCAGCAGCACATCGAACAGAAAAAAAGAGAAAGATCAAGTTCGAGCAGTTCAAGATCGCCGAGTTCTTCGCCTAGCCCCAGCCCTAGTCCTAGTCCTAGCCCAGAAAGAACGCTTCCTAAGAGGGGAATCTTCACACAGAAAGATGCATCGAAAAAACGGGATCCTTTGAAAAACAAAGAAACGAGGGATTGTTGATCGTGAAGACTTTAAGAGAGGAATCTCGTTGCTGGAAAATTTTAAAGAAATCCCCGACGGAAAAATATAAATTGCACTCAGGGCGATTACCGAATGACAATGTAATGTAAAGAAACAAGTAATGTAACGAGAAAGGAAACGATTAGTTTCTTGCTCTGTGCATAAGCTACAGACGCTCGAATCCTTGATGGAGTCTTCCAAGTCGTACGACGACACTCCTAATCAACGAGTATGTGTATAGTATATTTGCCCAATGCTCAATAACATTAACTGCTGTGCATTTGGAAGACGTCGAAGAAAGAAATGTATATATCACGCAGTTTTCTACATATGATTATCAGTAACTAACAGGACAGGTTCAAAAAGAATCAAAAGGGTTAGGAACTGGAATGATATTATAGACATGGGATTTCTTCGTGCAATGTTAATACATAGGATAATTCGCTAGAAATAGAACATTTAATTTTTCGTTTTACCGTTAAACTATAGACAAAAATTATTTCAGTTTAGAATGACTGCAGTACAAAAGCAATGTTTGTATATGTACTTAATTATATAGATTTTCACGAGAAATACTAAATTTAAATTTTATATTTATTTGTAACGTGTATTTGAATTCAAATGAAAATTTTGCAATGAAGGAAATAATTAAACATTTTATTTTTAGTGAATTATCCTATGTATACATATTTATACATTGACCTGTTACCTTTGTGATAAGTTGATATTTTTAGTTATAATTTACTTATTTCTCTTACAATTATTCGCACAAATACGTGATACATTTTAAGATAACTCAACGATCAATGCTCACAAACTTTAATTTAAACTGAACTTCTTCACTCGTCGCGTAAGGAGTAAACGTTTCCTATAAGTAGAGATACATTCACAGTGTTATTGATATAAATCTTATTATAACCTTCACCAACGAATGAACTTTTGTTATAATGGACATGGTATACAGTGTACTTAAATTTCATTTTAATTGATATTTCCCACTAATCATTTCAGAAAAGAAAACGATGTACTTATCTGATAATGTGCTATTAATGGATTCATATTTTTTAATCGTTTCACTTCATATAATTTTAATGCAATATTAATATCTATGTTAGCTATAGTTTTATTGAAAATTAACTTTTGCGAAGGTACCACTCCTCTTCAAAGGCTACAATTTAAGATTCTTATCGAAAAATATTTCGATCAGCGTATTGCTTGTAAGATTATTCCTTCAAAGAAATTGCTTTGTCGCCATTCATAGAGAATTTTAACATTTAATACTTGTAACAACACTTGCTTCACTAAATCTTTTATTCCTATTAAAATAGTAATAACACAATCAAAAGTTGAGGAATTTTGTGCACCAATGCAAATACAACTTCAGCATGTCTTACATTAAATTAAAAATTGTACGATTAACACTACTATTACTACTGTTACGCTTTAAAGTATCGTTCACGAAAGTATCTTACATAAAATTAACATAGATTAGTATTTCTAGAAACTCTTTAAGAAACTTTCTCTCGCTTTCCTAAAAATCCCTTATCCGTCCGCTCAAATAACACGCCACTATTTCTAATGACAATTAAATTAATATTTTGTTTCAAAGTGAAATTATCTGTTATGACACTCTTATATTAAATATTAACAATTTTTTTATTAACTCAATTTAAAATTCTATAGACTGAAGTTATGTATCTTTTGTTATAAATGATTAAAAAATTCTCAAGGTATAAAAATAACATGTTACAAAATTTTGCACTAAATATATAAACTATATTTTCATGTTCTATATTCATTATACGACAGTGTGTGTAATGTAGATGTTTACTCTACACTTTAATATGTATCTTAATAACTTCCACTAGTCAGTGACAAAATATACAGAAAGAGCGTTTAAAAACATACGGACAGTTTACTATGGCGCTAGCGAATTAGACAGCTTATCGTGCACGTAATTAAACGCAATATCAAAGCACTTCTTTCCGAGCATAGAAATTTAAAATGCATGTTTTGTTTTCTTACTTTGCTTCGATATTTTCTCCTCGTCAACAATCGCTTTAGCAAAATAATCTAGTGCCAATATTTAAATCGTCATTTCTACCATTCGCAAAAGTAATTTAACAATTTTTGTAAATTAATTACAGATCGAAAAATAAATAATAAAAAATCTACACGGTGTTTCAATAAAGTACTCAACGAAGCACCATGTATATTGAAAATAGAGCATTAAACAAATACGTGATAATTGTAATTATAATGTCGCTTCCCAGAAACGAATTTCTTGTCTCGCAAAAAGCTGTTTTTCCTGACATATTTTTATGATCTTTAAAAAAAATTTCGTATACAAGTTTTTGTAAATATATAAAAAATATGGTATACATAAATGTATATGTATGATTATTTTGTAAACGTTCTTGTTGCGCCATTCCTTCGGAGCTTACGGAAAAAACGCTTAATTCCTTGATCATTGATAAACAACGATCAACTGAACTTATATCCGTGTTTCGATGACAATGTAAATATTTACGTAAAGTTTGTTTCCATCTACGGAATAAAATTGATAAAATGAAGGAAACAAAACTGTACTTTTTCCCAATTTTCAAATAGCACTTGTCACTTAAATGTAAAATAATACATGAAAATGACTTTGTTACCTAATACATCTTTGAAAATTTTCTTTATTTTTCATCAGTAAATCTCATTTATCATTTTTTAATTTACAAAAAAGTTCTTTTCACATAAATTGTTAATGCTAATTGTTAATGATGCTATAGAATTTAAGCTATTGACGTTTTAAGTCAAATATATTAAATTCTTTAATATTTTGAGTTTAGATCTCAAATGATTGATTATCAAAGTTTGTTGAAACTTCGATTACATTTTACATGTCACCGACATAATTAATGACATATGTGTATAAAAAATATCCCCATAAATGCATAAATATTTAAAATAACCTTGAGTTGTGCTGTGATTTACGTCCATGTATCTAATTATACATAAAACAAAAATAAAGAAAAGTAAAATAAAATGGTCTAAAAAAAATATAATTTATATTTTCTTTCTGAGAACAAATATAAAGAACTATCTCATAGCGATATTTCTAATTCAATTATTCGCAAACCGCTTTTTTTCATAAAAAAAGTCATGAATAGTAGCATAACATACAATTAATTATTAATTTTTTCAATAAGACGTAATTACAATCCTTAATTATTCTTTTACAATAAACTCCTCTATTGATTGCATTATAATTCTTGATATACATTATATTTCTTCTATGATTTTTACTACATACTTCTATTAAAGAGTACCTGGTACTCTTACTAGTAACAAATGATCAGCTGGTTACAGTACATGCAACGTGTGCATAATAACTGTAACGTTTGAAGCTAAGGTAGATTTTACGTGTTTACAAAAGCGTCGAAAGTAATGGGGCGAACTATATACGCAGAGGAACGTCTTCACAATTATTTAACATCATTAGCAAAGCCAGATGAATATACGATAGGACTAATTGTGGGACAGGTTCGATTTTTGTATGTTTCAATTTCACGTCATCTTTGCTGTTTTCACTTCCTCTAACATATGTAATTATTAACATGCTTTTAGGTTATTCCAATTAGTATATTTAATACATTTTCATACAATTTTTATCGAAATTAATACCATTTGATTTAATTTATATTCTTTTTAGAATTAATGCTTTCGATAGTAAGAAGGTTAAGATATTCGTATTGTCAAAGTTTCAATGCTTTCATACTATATTTTCTAATTTGAATTATAATTAATATTACAGAGCGCTGGTCAAACAGATTATATCGTACATTTAGCAAAAACACCACCACCACTTGGTAAGAATGTGGTGGAAGAAACATTACTTAGTTCTACAACAAAATCTGAACAAAATACTACTGAAAATCACATTAAATCAGTAAAAGATATTCCTGTGAGTTGGGTTGCGGATCATGCTAAACATGTACGTTCATTTTATTTTAAATAATATATCAGTATATTATTAATGTTTTAATGATGTATTTAGTACAGCATAATCAAAACTAAAAGATCTTTAATATTATTATTTACAGGTTACCAGAATGTTGCCTGGTGGAATGCGTGTTCTTGGAACATTTATTGTTGGTCCAGAAGATATTATAAATGACAACAGTAGTGTACAAAAACTCAAATCTGTTCTTACAACAATGCATAAATATTTGTCACATAATAAGTATCTATATGGCAATAATAATGAGGAACATCTTATCCTAAGTTTAAACAGCATCACACAAAAGTATAATATATTATAATATATTTAATACCTTGAATAAATGTTTATTATTTTTTAGGTACACTTGTAAATCTATAGAAACCAATAAAAATGGAATTTTGAAGCCAGCAAATTGGAAATTTCAAACTAAAGGAACCAAATGGCACCAACTTGAAGCAGTTATAGATTTTGATCATCTATTTCTCATTGCTGCTAATAAAGACCCAGAAACCCTTAAGAAACAGTTAGAAGATATTATAAAGACAATATCAGATATCATTGAATCTTCTCTTACTGTTATTGAAGGGGAAGTTTGGTCTTCAGATGATATATTGGAAGTAATTAGCAAAAGCAAAAAGGATGAAAAATGTAAAAGTAATGAGAAAAATAATAATGACAAATCTATTCAAATTATGTTATACATTCCATGTGTAAGTATTATAAGTTTTGTTATTTTAAAACATGTTTTTAAATAAAACAGATCTCTAAACAATAAGAATATTATCAAACACGTTAAATGTCAAGTAGATATAACACAACTTATTTAACATGTTATTAGCAAGAAAAAAGTATTAGCTCAGATGTGAGAATAACACCATGTAGTGCATCCATACGTTTGATTGGTCAATTAGTAAGTAGAACTTTTGTTCATCAAAAAGCAAATGTGGGAGAAGCTAATACTGCAGTAAAGCAAGACATAATAAGATCATTAGCAAGTAGATTAGAAATGCATTGGGCTAGTTTAATTGAAGAAGAAAGTGGATTACCAGAAGGTATCTGTTTCAATGTATTAAGAATTATCAGAAATTTACGAACAGTTGTTCATTTCATTATTTTATTTCAGAAAATATAACGTTACATGAACCCCCAAGAAGAGTATTAATAGCATTACCAGAAAGCAAAGTAACATTATCAGACTACTTGTTTCCAGGTGAAGGACCTCAAGAAGCTCTTTTGTCATTGCAAGAACTTCTAGACTTACAAGTTCAGGAAAGTAATGTTCAGAAAGACATTGAACTTGAAGCTGGTAAATATTATATACTTGAATGTATTGTGATCAATTTTATATATATTATCATGCATTTTTGAAACAGATCCTACAGAATTTTATTCTCAAAATGACATGGACGTAAAAACCGTCGATATTGGTATAGATTCACCTGGGAATCATCAAATAAAACTATACATTACAGGTTTTACTATTTCAGTTTTAATTGTAATTCTTGCTATTATAATACACAAACTTTATTAATATGGAAAATTATTATAATATTGGATGCACAAAAGAATACTTTACCAAGTGAAAATAACACCAACTTTAGCATGATGATGATATATTTATGTGTACAGAAACTTCAACAGATCAGCATTGTTTGTAAATTATTGTGTAAACGTGGAAAAATAATGGAAAATAATACCGTATCAATAGTTTTATTCCAATATTTTATGTCATAATAAAATATTTTTATAAAGATATATATATAATTGATGTAAAACAAATAACTGAATAAAAATACTTTTACCTGTTACCTGTGATACTTATTTTTGCGTTCTCCGAAATATTAATTGTTACATGCATCATCGTATATTTAAAGAATTTGAAGTAGGTTTATATGATATAATATATCAATATATGTTTAACTTGTAGTATATTATCTTATCATAATAACATCTACACAATATATACACATAATATTATACACGCACAATATGTACAAAAAGAAAATACTCTCAAAATCAGTATAATGGCAATCCTTATAAGATAAAATGACAATTAGTAGAGTCGTTTCTTTTTTCATTAATTCATCATATAAATAATGTATATTTTCAGATTATATTAAATTAAATAATGACATGCAATGTCAATGCACAAGTTACTCATGAACTAGGCAGTGATATTTCTAATTTTAAAATGCATAGTACAATTCACATTGCCTTATAATAGATTGTTCAAATGCTTGCAAAACTATACTAACGTTTATGAAGTTTTCAGTATTTACAAAATTCTCTTTACACTGTACATAGCAAATTGAATGATTTAGATAATAGTTGTTTAATAACGTGGAAAATTAAGATTAAATAATACTTCATATTTTCAGTAGCTAATTTATAACAAAATAAAAAATTTCAATTTTGAAACTATAGCTTTCATAATCTTTAAGAGCCAAAAAATTTTAACTTTCTTGTTTAAATGCATATAAACATTTTCTAATAATATATTTGCCCATATTAACTATATATATTTCTTCCTCTGTATTTTCGATATTTAAAGCAAATCCTTATTTCATAAACCTTCAAATGTAGACCCTACTCCAATTAAAAATAAAATCTGTAAGACCAGTACATTGCATGACAAAAAAAAATTGGAGTTTATGTTAACAAAAAATGAATAGATATAAATTTATCTTAGCATGATTAAGTAGTACATTTTCCTTAACCCACACATCTCTTGTTTATATTTAATATTAAGAGTATCAGAATACGTTAAATTACCACATTTTTATAATTTTTTGTTTATACATAACTATTATGCTGCAAATAGAGAATATTTGTATTCACTAATTCTGTATAATGAAAAAAGAAAGATATGAATGGCTGGAATGAAATTAACAATGCTAAATGTAATGAGTGAATAGTGCAGATCAAAAAAATTTATTACACCACTACCCAACCCTTTATTAAATTAATTAAAATTTAAGTAATTTCATCACAAAGTAAATAATAATTTCATTCCTTTACTCGTACACAGATTTTGTGTGTCTACACTGTAAGTCTACACTGTATGTAATAACCATTACATTTTAAAAAAGTACATACGAGTATAATAGGAAAGAAATAAAGGTTCGACCTGCACTATTCTTTGGTAAACGTCGATGGCTTTAAAAGTCTATAATCTATCTAGATAAAAACTTAATCTATAATCTAACTAGATAAAATCTAACTAGATAAAATAGATTTAGTTATTTAAACTGCTCCCATTTTTATAAGTCCTGCTTGACTGCCTCTACCAACGCTTGCATCTTCCAACGAATCTAAGTCTAAAGCAGACTCTATCATGGTAGTGTCTTGTAACAATCTAAGTCTAGATGCAGACAAAGGTGTTGTTACAGTTACCGAAGGTATAGAGGACGTATCCAATGTGGATGAAACCACGACACTCTGACGGGAAGGCAGCGGAGCAATTTCATCGATATCAATTGGAGCTATATTAAGTGATGCTAGTGGTACTTCATTGGTAACAAGTTGACTCACGCTGTTTGTAGTACTACCTAAAAATAAATATTCAATAGTAATGAAATGTACAAAATTATTAAACATATATACATTTTCATATACTGTGTAAAAAAAAAATTAGAATTTTAATAATTGGCATTAAAATTCAATGATAAGCCATTACAAACGCTCATTAGCAACCAAAATTATATAATGCAACTCATTGCAAAAGTGCAGTATTGACTGTGTAATTTTGTTGCATAGATAAATAAAATAAATTAAAAGTAAACTGCAATAAAGAAAATATCCCAGATATGTGTCACATTGAGGTGTTTTCTATGTGTATATATATTTGATTAAAACTAGAAATCATAGTAATAAATAACTTACATGATCATTGTTGTCTAATATATAACAATTTTGATATCACATATACAAGCACAAATTTATAAAATATCCCTTACACATGAAATTGAGTGCGTACTTATTTGTACATGTATAATTATACATATATTTATGTACATATTGTATTTTCCCAGTGCCCATAATAAAAACTAATTCATTAGTCACAATCCATAAACCCTTGAATTGATATAACATTTTGAAATTAGTTTTCAAAAATGTGGAGGGTAAATATTGTGTTTAAAGTGTTTATTAACAGCTATTAATAAATATCAATTCATTCATATTAAACATACACACAATGACGGATGGAATAAAAGAAAATTAACTTACCAAAGAGTATGCTCAGAGCCCTCGATAACAGGACGTAATTTTCAAACAATAAAGAAATACAATTTATTGAATCGTGTAACATTATGACTAAACGGTAAAAACTTAAATTTATCTTATAGACTTGATGATGGTTCAGATCTATGTCAGACCAACTTTTTCTTTAATTTTGAAGATCAAGATTGTAAAATGACACGTTGAATTAAATATAACATGTTCTATTTATTTCCATTATATTATATAATGTAGAAATAATTATTCTCATAGTTTTGGAAAATTGATTATTATAAAATATTAAATGTCGTAATGAAACTAATGTTTCAGTCCTTTTCTCAGTCAGGATATATAATATCATAACAAGAATATTAATTTCTTCCTCATTTTTCTTAAAAAAAATATCTATGTGTTCAATACCAAATTGAACAGTCGAAAAATAAATAAATCTCTGTTAATAACAATCAAATTCAACTTGAATGTTTTTTATCCATAAATACCTATATCAGCTATAGTATAAGGAAACATGAACAATCATCATAATAATGATTTCTTTGTTAATATCATTAATACAATTTTGTATGTTATTACCTTGGCTAATATTTATATACATATTAAAAATTTATTTATATTATAAGCTCCTGCTAATAATACAAAGATAGAATATTAAAACATTATTTTGATTCTAACACGCTAAAAAAATCCTAACGAATATATTATAGCCGTTTAGATTCTCTTTCAATAGATGAGATAATATTATTTAGGGAAAAAAGACAAAAATTATTATAAAGAAAGAACATTAAATATCATCATTATCACTTATTGAACTCATAATAAATCTTCGATTTAAAAGATCTTCTTCAGTACTATCACTTGGACATAAAGAATTTTCCGCGTAAGAGAAAGCATTAGTCAAAGGTCCAGAACCAAATCTATTAACTGCAAGTCCTATTGCATTTTGACCAATAATTGGCATTCCTCCTGCTCCTAATATTCGTGACATTACGACAGTTGGCAAAAGATTCTTTGATATTGGATATTTTAAACCATGAACAGTGCATCTCAAATTATTATATTTAAGAGTATGTTGAGACTGAGAAATTCGTAATGGATCTTCGGAATAGCATTGTGGAAATTTTTGAAGATCTGTATAACCAGTTTTATCATCAATTTTATATCGTATAGGATCCTCAGAATATCTTTGCGGATATTTTTGAAGATCAATACCATATTTTTGATCAACGACACACTGATCATATATTAAATTGTTATCCGAACATCTATGATACTCTTCTTTACACCTATGAGAATATTTATGTAAATTCTCCTCACACCTACATGGATATTTTTGAAAATCTGGATTTCCTATTTCTGTATCATATTTTACATGTTTTATAGATTCCTGAAAACAATATTGTCGGCGATATGCCGAAGCATAAATATCATTAATATACTGACGCGGATACTTTGGAAAATCCTCAGGATAACGAGCAGTGTGCCTTAAAAGACTTAACTCACCGTTTATAGATTCTATTTGTGGCGAATGTTGACCAGAAACGAGATTGTTCATAGAACCTGTGAGGTCTGGGCTAGGATTTGTTTGAACGGTTGTACCATTAGACTGCATGAAAAAAGATTGTATATAAATAATACTGTAAATAAAATAAGAAAAAAATAATAAATATTTTAATACCTGTGGTTGCACAATTTTCACAGTACCATAGGTTTTATTATTAGTAATTACGCTGTCACCGCCAACTCTTTCCTGTTCTGCACGATATTCGGGCGTAACTATACCTCTTCGATCTATAAAAATTGTTATAGTAGAATAACATTTATAAAAATTCAAATAAAAATACTAAGAACAAAATAGATTACCAATTAAACTAGGTGGTGCTGGTCCACACAATACATAAAAACAATTTCCACATATATTTCCTTGACTATACAGATTAAAACTCTCTTGGCCTGTTTTAATGGAAAATGATCCCTTAATCTATAAAGATAATTCAAATTATTTTAAAACTGTTTGATCATATCAGTATAGGCATAATTATTAAAACTTTAATTTCTTACATCTTCATTAGTTGTCTGATTACTAGTAGTTAAATATGTGTGAAAGCCAGCAAGACCAAGAATACTCCAAACAGAGAAAAAACATATAACTGCTACCACAACACTTCCAGGAGATATTCTTACTGCTTCTAAAAATGGTCTATCATCTCTTGTAACTATAATTTAAATAAATAAAAGTTAAAACAATTTTAATCTAATTTTTCTATCTTTCATTTATCTTAATTAATATACTTACGCATTATTAAATGCGTAACAGCACATGCAATTATAAAAACACAAAGAAATGCCAAGGACACAATAAAAGCATAAAAGTATCTATAATTCCTTCTGCCAACACAATTTCCTACCCATGGGCAATGATGATCAAACCTCTCTAAAAAAAAATTACATTTTTTTTAGATTTTAATAAAGGCAAATTTTATAATATTATTGAGATACTTTACATACCTACACAATTGTCACATAAGCTACAATGTGAAGCTCTTGGCGGTCTAAATATTTTACAAGTGAAACAATATTTTAATTTTACTGGCTGCCCTTTAACTAATACCTCTTTTGTTCGAGGTGGAGGTCTATACATTTTTGAATTACCATTGTTTGGTACCTCTTTATCCAACATATGAAAAAACAAATTTTCAAATTGCAATAAGATTAATTAACTAGATTAAATATAATTTTTGTATTAATTTTATATATTAAGATATAGTGTATCATAACATTATACTTATTTCTAAAAGATATATCTTTATGTACCAATTTCTTTTTCAATATAGGCAGCTTCATCAAGTGTTGCTCTTGGAATAACTCCAGGATCGCTAAAACTTGTTCTGAACAAAGCAGACATTACAAAAATAAATAGCAAACCACCAATAACTGGTATAGCAGGTGTTATATGTACTGCTAAAAATGGACAACTAAAAAAAATACATAAAACTGTTAAAACTAAATCTTTTATATATATAATATATATGTATAATTTCTTCTTAAACATAATAATCTTACTCAAAAGCAAAAAATAATCCACTTGTTCCAGCAATGAGGCACACGGTCACATAAAACACCCCAGTTTGTGGTGCCATCATTACTCTACCATCACAGCAAAATCGATTTCTACCTGGGAAAAGTTCCCATTTTCGTGTTATATGTGGCATTTTGTGAATGTAAGCAGACTGCTTATACACTGCTCATATGTACAAGTATGTAATGCCCAATTTGTAAGAGACAATTCATTAGAACTATGTAATGGTTATTTAATGTCACCATATGAAAGCTCGAACAATCATATTTCATCTTGGCCTACTGCTCTTTTTCAATGAACTGCAACACATTTTATGAATAATTGAATTGATTCATATTTACTTTTTAATTTTATCTAAACCAAAAATTGTTTGCAGATATTTAAATTTAAAACATTCATTAGATACACTTTTACAAACATTTTTACTCCATAGGAATAAAAGATCAACCTACCATAGGTTTACAAATAGCTCTTATGTTGTTCAATTCTCGCAAAGAACTGTGATCCTTTTGTCAACGTAACCTAATTGTCTCGTTCGCTAAAAACGCGATGACACTCATATTTCATAAAAATCTGCATTCTGAGTGAATTAAACGAAATCATTTGCTTTCTTCTACATTCTACGATCAGCCATGAACTCACTTTCGAGGCAGCATCGCTACTGTCTCACGGAGGCCACCGACTTCAACACTCACTGTAGGGTCATAGCTAAAGAAAATCAGAAACGAAAATTCATTTGTAAACTAGGTCACTTCTGTGTGACATACAAACAACACTTATGCACTCTCAATATAGCCTTCAAAGCCGCGACGTACATTACGTTTTGAGAAGCCGTTGCATCGTTTTAGTCAATCGACCTTAGTTCGATGACAATAACGTATGTATTTACGGGAAAGGATTGTTGGTCGTCGTGTTTGCTCGAGATTATCTGTGCTTCCCTCTAACGGAGTATGTAGAAGCGCCACGTGATCTTGTTGCCACGTGACCCTATCATAAACCGATTTCGATTTCAAGTACAAATACTTTCATTGAAAAATCGATAATGAAAGTAAATCATAATTTTAAATAAATAAGAACATATAAAAATCATATTGTGTCTTTAAGTACTCTACGTATTATTAATAATAGTTGCATAAAAATTAAAATGTTTGAGAAATATTAGAAAACAAGTTATTTCTTTTTATAACAATACGAATTTTCAATGGAAATGGACATACATAGAAGAAATATCAATGATCACGTAAATTGTTCATTCTACACAAAGAGAAATGTAGTTCGAATACTTCGAACCATGGAATTGATTATTTAACTGTAGGAGGGTGTGCAACTTATCGTTCCTATTGCAAAATGGGTCGTCGACGCAATGCAGTACATCGTCACACATATGCACGCATACATTGAAACGAAATCTTGAAAATCGAAGAATCCCACTATGAACGCCATCTTCGGGTATGTTTAGGAACAGAGCAGCAGCGATCCTAAAATTTTACTGCATCTATAAACTAACCCTGTAATATTGTCTATAGATCTATAGATCAAACATTACAAGTTAATGAATTATTTTCGAAGAAATTTGAGCCAACATTGCTGTATTTCATTTACTTGTATTTATATCATTACAATATATAATATTAACTTGTGTATTAAAGGAAATATCATTTATTGAACAGTATAATAACATAAAGTATGATAGGTAAGCATGTTTCATTTGATAACGTATTTCTCTTTTATTATTGCTTTGGAACAAAAGCTTTATTCAAATTTAAACTTTTTATAGAAAAAGAAATCATCTTCATAAATGAAGATATATTTTTACATTCAACGAATTAAGATATAACAAAAATTGCATGCATGCTGTACGGCAGTATTTCAACCAAACTTTAAAGCTTCATCATTGTGTCGTAAAATCGTTACGCAGATTTTAAAAAATCAATATACTCATACAACGCATCGGTAAGAGCGCCAAGAAATTTTTTTGACCTTATCTATGTATTTAGCAATCAGTATATTTTTATTTGCAACAGGCATATGAATATTAATCGAATATAAGAAGCGTCGTGAAGGATAAAGAGATATCAACAGGCAATGGAATCAACGATGGGGCGTCGTGGATGAAGCAAGCCAAGGAATATCGTGGTGTCCGGCGTCGCTGACGAAAAGGATCGTGAAGGGTCGCGTTTAGTCGCGTCTATACTGCTTAAGGTAGTAGCTGGCAAGGTGGTTTCGGGGTGGGAGGTTGAACAGAGTACGGGTTATAGAGCAGGGTGTGGGGAAAGGGGTCGGGTGCGGTGGGGTGCACGGGTATGAATCGCGGAGCGGGCGGATGGACGGACGGACGCAAACGCTGAAATCAGCTCGGGCGATCGATGCGATAAATGGATGCGTGCGATTGGTAGCCAGGAAAATCGATGATGAACAGGGGGGCACCCTACCTAGCCGCGAAAGCGAGCACGGCTGCACCGCCGGAGAGGATGGAGCAAAGACCGAAATATCGATTTTTAGGCCCCTACGCGGCGGTTCGATGCTCATATCTGCCCCGTGTCCCGTATCCGCGCGAAGCGCCTTTCAAAACACCAACGACGCGTGCGAGACACACTGTGTAGTGCCGCAGATCTTGAAGATTATCGTGTACAATTAAAATAAGAAACGAGAGAGTGGTGAAGCCGAGTGACGCGTAGCGAAGTTCTGCCCGATGTCGTCAGGTAACCACGTTGACAGCCTAACGACGCGCTGTGAAACGCTTCACAGCCGAGATTTTTATTCTCTTTGCCTTGACGTTCGTGCAACGAGCGACAATATCATACAACCGTTTACACGTTGAACAATTAATGATCTTTGTTACGCAGACGATCTAAGATCATTGCTTTTGGACTGCATCAACGATGTTTCGTTCCGCGTAAGATTTTTTTTCCAAAGATTGTATACAACGTGCACGATCGTTGCATGAACGTTAACGGGGATTCAAATAAGGGTGTGAATGTGGGGTGCCGAAGAGAGTGCGTAATTATTTTATTACCATTAGTGTCACATTCGAATCCGGTTAACATTACATTGAAATTCTACCAAGTTGCATTTAATGGACAGAATTTTTTATGATTTCTTGCGTAATTTTGGAAACAGAAACAAATGCATTAAAAAATATTTCACATCACGATCTGAATTCATCCAAAAGAGAAGAAATTCGCATATGAGTGTCTTCAATAATTATCATGCGTTATAACACTGAAATATAATATATTTAAAAACGATTTAAATATAATGGAATCTGAACATGGTAAATTGATTATATATTTATTGTTCAAACGTGAATAAATATTAGGAGGACATTAATATATTTGTTAATTTTTATATATAATATTTTTGCAAATTGAAATCGTTAAAGCTAGATATATTAGGTCATAATTTTTTGTATTTCCACGTACGTATCAAATTTATATTGCGTATTATTTTACAAAATTCTTTTGTTGGACTGCGATACAAAAATTATCGGAAAGTAAACGAAACGCAGTCGACGCAACAGGCTTAACAAATACAATGGCATATATGTATTAATACACAGATATTATCCCCTAGCAAAGACTGTAACGAAACGCTTTTTTTTCTGTTTGTCAACGATACAGAAAAAATGGCCATCGCTGCTTCGGAGAATTATCAACTTAAATGGCATAGCTATGGCGCGCATCTGCACAGCTCTGTCGCGACATTACTCCACTCAGAATCCTTCGCAGATGTATTGTTAGCAACGTCCTGTGGCCGGCACGTGGCCGCTCATCGATTTGTCCTTGCTGCCTGCTCGTCGTATCTCAGTCATATTTTTCAAACATGCCATTTTGGTGCGAATACAAATGCTCCAATAATTGTGGTTTGTATATTTTTCGTTAGTCTATCATTGTCTTTTGTTAATGAACAAATTGGCTTCAAACTATATGAAATAAGTTAATATCATAACATGTTGCAGGTATTACCAACAGAAATTGGATATCGCACATTAAAAATTTTGATTCAATACATGTACAGCGGTGAAGCTACGGTAACAAATGATCAGTTAGAGGGTGTTTTAAAAGCGGGTGATATATTGCGTGTACGCGGTTTATGGAGATCTAATAGTGGAAGTAAAAAGGAGAATATACAATCGAATAACCAAAAAGTAGATCGAGAAAAACGAGAGCAGCCACCTTTAACTGGACAAATTCAAAAGATTAAATTGGTACAACCCAGTACAGAAAAAATTGTCGAAAATGCGCAACAGAGTACACCTGTGCAAAATAACGTTCAACCTCAGAAACCTACCTCAGAGAGAAAGAGTATTGAGAAAATCGAGGAGAAAATTAGTGAACCAGAATCTAAAAAGGTATTAGAGGAAAATAAAAATAACGAACAAAATAAAAATAAAGAAAATGTAGAAACCAATGGAAAGAAAAAAAAAACAACAAACAGCGATGTGGAATCTAATAAATCTAAAAGCGAAGATGGTGAAAATGTAAGATGATTTTATGTAATATAACTCATTAAATGGAATAAAATATGTTTATTTTATCATTTGTTTTAGACCGAATTGAATCTGGAACTTTTAGTAAAAGATGAACCAATCTGGGAGGAAACTATCGATCCATCGGAGTCATTAACGATAGACCATGAGATTGATATAAAACCGGTGTGTGGTATTTTAAAAACATTTTCTTTGATAAAAAGCATGTGTTATAATTATATAGTATATATTACATAGTATATGCATTTCTATATAATACATAATATATATGGTAAAATTTCGATCATTGCAGGAAATCGTACATAGTGCGGACGAAGAAGAAGAATATAGCCCATTAACGTGTGATATGTGCAGTCAAACATTTAATCGGCCATCAGATTGGGTAAGACACATTGAATTTACACACGCTGATATGACTGAAAATCGACGGAAAAAAAGGAAGGTAAGAATATTGAAATATCGGTTACCATTTTGAATGATAAGTAATATCAACATTATGTGTTTTTTATAGGGTGATGTGGATGATGATAGCAAAGATTTTCCACCTTTAAAATGTGATCTCTGTGGTAATATGTATTCAACGCCTCAAGAATGGGTACGTCATATACAGACGGAACATACAGAAGAGCAATTAGCTTTAATGAATAACTCGGCGCCTCCTAAGCCAAAAAGGGTTCACAGTCATCAAAAATTGTGCAACATTTGTCAAAAAGAATTTCCAAGCCATGCATCAATGGTAATTCATCAAAGAACACATACAGGGGAGAAGCCTTTTCTTTGTTCCTATTGTAAAAAAGGCTTTAACGTAAAAAGTAATTTGCTGAGGCATTTAAGGACATTGCATGACAAATATGTACATCCCAGTTTGTATGGGAGTAATGGCAATACGAATGCTTAAGCCCTTATATAATTTTTTAATTGTATATGTTCTTTTTGTTGTTGGTACTTCATTTGCAAGGTAAATGTCACGCTGCATCTTATACCTTTTAAAATTATATTTATAGACTGAAAAAACGGTATATGCATTGATAATCCCGCATAAGTACATTAATTGGTCCAAATAATTAAATGTTATCGATGAGTGTGACATCTCCTTTGGAAATGAGGAAGTATTAACAGCTTAATAATTTTATTAAATTTTACATGGATAACTTCAGTATTCTTCTTTCGCATTAAATTCAATAATTATATATATTATCGTATCGATCATTTTATTATATGTATAAATAATTATTTTAGTTTTAAGTGTAAAGGTATTCTGTTAAAAATACAAAGCAATACCAGGGCTTTAAAACCAAAGAGGCTGATTACTATTGCCAAAGTGTCTTGTTTTGTTGCTAATTAAATTAATTGTTTGAACATAGAACAGGATGCGGAAATTATTTATTTTGTTTAAAAATTTCGTTTAAACACATAAGAGTAAGAATTAACGATATACAGGTCTTCGCAGTATGTGCGTGTAAAATAATTCATAGTATAAATCAACATCTATTGATTAATATATAATTAATTAGTAACTATATGAGATCCAAATTATGTAAGATTTAATTGTATACTTCTAGGCTATTCCATCCATGGTAGCCCACTTATTCCCTCAGCTCGTAAGTTAATTATGTATTTTTATATTAAACTAGCTTATACACAAACGGTATAAGAAATAAGATAATTAAAAATAAGTGAAAAATTTGAACTTCAATTAGGCTAGGGTATAAGAAATAACACATAATTCAAAATTTATCAAATGTTTTGGAAATATATTGAGTTCTTCTTACATATAAAAAATGCAATATTATCAAAATATTGTCACAGTTTATGAAACGGTAACAATATGAATCTTATAAGAATGACACTACATTACCATGTTAATCATGATTGTGTCACTCTATTATGAATCTTAGTGTCAATTCCACGTTGCGCTAACACTGTGACGAGCCAAATGACTTATAAATGTAAAATTTAAATATATTACCTTCAAAGAATTTTTAATTATCCTTAATCATTCCTCAATAATGAATATCAAAATATATTTTTCTTTAAGTAATATCATTCTGTTTTGCGTAAAATCTTGAAAATATTTCATCTCTAATAATGTGATAAATACAATAGTAAAAAAAAACTGAAGTACATAAAATTAAGCAATGCTATAATACATTATTGATAATACATATATTGATGATGTTATGATTTATAAACTAAAGAAAGTGTTCAGAAATCTTAATTTTCTTCATCATCATCAATTTTTGGTGCCAAATAATATCTGATATGCCCAATATCTCCAATTTTGTATTCACATACTAGGGGCACATCATTAGACATTGATAATTGTACTTGTGCACAAAGTGGCCCAGCCTTTATAAAACAATTGAGATAACGACACGAAAATGTTAACTTTACTGGTTCTTGCATATTAACAATTACTGCTTCTTCTTCATTATCTGCATCTGCTGTTTGTGCTAACTTGACAGTAGCTGAAAAAAATAGTTAACATATGTGTAATCATAATTTATAACAATATTAATTATATTGATATATTTTTACATATTGGAATATACACTTTTCATAATTCATTTGTAGTTTAATGAATTTTACTGTAGAATGAAATATTTCCTTCAAATATGTAAATACAAACAGCCATATATGAACACATGTATGACCTATTCTTTATAGCAGTGAAGGTCAAATAAATAAATATCTTCTAAGACATTACTTAATTTCAAACAGTTGCTATGTAACTTTTGTGCTTGAAGAGTTGACTACAAGATGTTATCAGGATACAACAAATATTATATAACTAATGTAAGTATGATAATTAAACATATTAAAATATGCCAATATAGTACTTCTTGTCATTTTCTTTTCAATACATAAATGAAATTGGTATACCTTGTCCATAATCTCCAGAAGCACTAAATTTTATACCCTCCTTAGAGCATGCAAATGTTATTGATTCTCCAAACTGACTCAAATCTCTACAGACACGTGAAAATTCTTGAGAAGGCATTTTTACAACACATGAATATGCAGTTTCCTGTGATAATTAAGGAATTCTATAATTATATGTTATTTAAAACAAATGGTTCTATGTATAATAATGTATATAGAATCTTACAGGAATACCAAGATGTTCCTGATCCATATTTATAAGTTTCATTTCATATTCTGCAAGTTTTTCTTTATTTGGTGATTCGAATATAAATATAATGTTTTCTGGATTGTCCAATGCTCGCAATGTCACTGTGTCTTCTGAACCAGCACATCGTAGAATTTTGGACATGCTAAAAACAGTTCATTAATTCTCATTTGTTATTTAAAATCGATATATCTTTATCTTGTTATTTATATACAAAAAAATATAAAACTCTTTGTTCCAATTAAAAGGTAGAAATTACAAATACTTTCTTATTTAAAGGTATCTGTTCTTTATTCTATTATGAAAAAAAGACATAACCTTAATAAATATTACATTGAAAGTACCATCTTACCATGCAATACTCATGCCCATTGATAAATTCCTATCGCATCTATATTTATCAAAGCCATCGCTTCTAAGATTAAGAGAAACCAAAGAAACATGAGCATTATCCATAGCTTGTACTTGGATACCTGAATCGGAACATTCGAAGGTGGCTTCGGTTAGAAGATCTTTTATTGCATCTAACACCTTCTTCAAAATAGCACTCTGTACCAAACGTGCTTCGAACATTTTGTAATCCTACTTTTTTCGACTCTTACTTTACACAACTGATGAGTGTAACAAATACCAGTACTTAAAAGAAACACTACACCTGTAACGATACCCGCGCTTTCTTAACGCCGATCTGTCAGGAAGTAGGTGGCACTTGCGCATACAGGAAATATATGTAATTTTTAAATTTCACGGTTCTCTAACAAAATTTTGTTTCAAAATTGTTCCATCTTGCTTAAAATTTGGTAAAATACTTTTACTATAGTATAAATTGTAATTTGTTTATTTTACATAAAAAAGACATTTTTCCTCTTATTTATTCATAGAATATATTAAAAATTTAATTTGAAAATATGAGTCATAAGTATATAAATTGAAATACAAATTATTTAAAAAAAAGAAAATCAGTACTTTATGTAATAGATATTGGTTTTTAATATGAAATGTTTAGAAAGAAAAAGAAAAATTAATAAAAATATAAAAAGTTTAGTCAGGAAATAAATATAAATAAATGTTAATATTCATACTAAGTAATTGTTGAGAATTACGAAACACATATAATTATTGAGAATATAGAGACATTAAATGTGTCTAAAAAAAGCTCTAACCAAAAATACAGAAAATAATTTTAATCATATCCACAATTGTTTACATAAAAAATTTTGTGAGCATATTTAAGCGTAGAAATTTATAAGGTAAAAACATATTAGTATAAAAGTATTTAAATATGACTCAACTACTAACATTATACTTAAATAAATGCAGTCTCACTCGTTACACTCATCTCATTTTTGATCTAGAATTATTTACATATTGTGTGTGACATCAATTTTCTTAAAAATCAAATATTAATCAATATGAGAGTTTAGCTAATTAAATATATTAAAAACTAATGTCACCAGCCATGTTTTCTAACTCACTAAACATTTGATCAAGATGCTGAAACAAAAATTATTAAAAATTAATTGTATTCATAAATTTAATTTAGTTTTAATGTATATTGTAACTGTATTATATATTATCAATTCCAACAGTAATATAGTAATTAAATGTTTTACGTACATCGGATGGTTCGTTATCTTCTGCAATTGATTCTTGTTTGTTACTTAATGATAAATGTCCACTTTCATTTATATCTTCCTCATCATCTTCATAATCTTCTTCATTATCTTCATCATTATCATCTGAATCGTCTTCTTCTTCTTCATCATCATCGTCGTCATCATCATCTACATCATCATCTATGTCATCATCAGACCGAATATTACATGACATTTCTATTTCTTCATAGTCTTCTGGCTCTTCCTTAATTTCTGTAAGCATTATTGTTTCCGCAACAGATTCTCTTTCAGTTGAACAAGGTGGAGGAGCTTCAGATGCTGAAGGTATTTGAGGTGACTGACCAGTCTAAAAATAAGTTAATTTTTAATCTTCACTCTTTTTCTTTTTTCCTTTTTTCTCTTGTTTAATACATTTACAACTAATGACAAAACCTATTCCTATTCATCATAGGAATTTTGTACTATGTATCTAATGACACACACATTATATTATGGCCTATTATCAACAAACAAATATAGCTTCACTAGACAGTCTCAATTTTTTATCTAAATGTGAACATACTAAAACATTCCTACAATGTAGAATATTTATATGCGTATATATACCCATGGTTGCTGTTGCTGTTGTTGTACTGACTTAGCTGATGCAATTGAAGTTGGTGTAGAAGAAGATGATTGCAAATTTGCATTTTGTTCTTGGACTTGAGCTGATGTTTTATTTTGCACTTTATTAGAATTATCTTGTATCCTATTTTCTATATCAGTTTCTAATTTTGTTACATTTTTTTCAGTATGATTAACTTTCTGTTCCTTTTTTATTTGTGAATTACTATTTGGTTCTTCTTTAACCTTTTTAACATTAGGTTTAGGTTCACCAGGAAGACAAGTATTACCACGTTGTCTTCTAAACCTAACAATAATACTTCTGGTATCCCACATTAGATCATGTGCTTGTTTATAAGCAGATATAGATTCATCTACACTATTATACCTTATAAAAGCATATCTATGGAACGAGGTAAATATAACATATAGAAATATATGTTACCTTAATCTTACACATTTTATAAAATAACTAACTCACCGAGTATTTCTCATTTTCTGTGCATATCCTACATCTACTCGAGCAGCTGTTGGAAACTTACTTTTTACTTCATTAACATTAACAGATTCTGGTAAATTTCCTATGTATAATGTATAAGGATCTATTTCCTCAGGCATTGGATTATCTTCATCCCTTAGAGATTTTCTTTCAACTTTTAAATGACCCACCCCAAAGGGTATCTTTTCTAATTCTTTTATGGCTTCATCAATATCGACACTTTCTGCCATCTGTATAAAACAGTATCTAGGACCACTAGGACTTTGAAAATGAATATTTTGTATACCAGGATGAAATTCTCTAACAATATCCTTATTTAGATCAGGATCTGGGAATTTAATTATTAAACTTTGAGCTTTGACTGTTTTGTTGTACTCATTCTCAATTTTCAAAGCTCTTTCTGCATCTTCTCTATTCCATGGTCGACTAGGATAACTTTGGGACATTGGTTTTCTTTGTTTATTTTTTTTTACTACAACTTCCTCCTAAAATAAATAATTAATAATTAAATAAAATTATATTTGTTACTCATTTTATTGTATCTTACCAAAACAATTTTAACTTCCTGATCTGAAGTTTCTTCTCCATGCCTATTTGTTAAAATCCCTGGAGGTATAGGAGGTAAAGGATGATTAGGAAGAGGAACAGGCATATGATTCATAATTGTATCACCTGTAGATGTAGTGTAATTATTTCTTTGCCATTCTAAACCAAGACTATTACTCAATGTTGCACCAAAATATGCTGCTTGATCAAACTGACCCTGAGTTTGTCCAAATCGTGCAAGTCTTCTATTTTTACGATGAAAGTTATTTCTTTGAACATATATATTACTTTTATTATGTGCAAACCTTTCTCGTCTCATGTAGTTGCCTCTGAGAGGCATTTCTCTTTGAAATGAACTTGTAGTCATATCACGTGGAGGTGGAGGAGGCAAAGGAGATGTTTGAGGTGTTATCCATTGCCATGGTGCAGGAGGATGTGTCCATGCTTGTATTGGTGTAACTTGTGAAGGCACTGGTCCAAATACATGAGGAGGTGGTGGAATACCACTGGAAGGAGGAGGCATAGGAGGTAATGGTGGTTGTCCTGGTAATGGTTGTGTGACAGTTGAAGTGGATGAAGAGGATGATGTATAAGTAGGATAGGAACCTTCGTATCCAAAATTGATACACTCTTGCTTAACAAAAGATCGCTTTGTTTCCCCATTTTCTTCGGTTATCTGAAAAATGAACAACTGTGAATTAAAAATGGGAAAATATATAAAAACTTTATTGTCACACGAAATTTATAATTGAATATTATTAATTTAATTTTGTCAATACTAACAAATCAAACCGGTTTGTTAAATATACAAAAATACTCTATACGACCGCTGTCAAACTAACCTTCCTTAAAATTACCATTAAAGAAATACTTACAAATTATTGTTATAATTACTGTAAAATTATGGGAAATAGAAAAGTATATCTTTACCGAACGTTTCATAATGAAGATAAAATAGTTGATAATCTTTAGAGAAAAATTACGTTTTCTAAATTATAATGTAAATACATTGTACGATGCAACGAGGGCCACCAGACAAGCTACTTTAAAATGTATCACAGGAATACCAACCCTTATTTCAAATTTATTATACTGAGTGAAGAGAAAAATTAATGTTAAGTTATATTATTTTTATTACTTCTATAATTATTAATATTATCTATTATAATCATTTTTGTTATACATATATATATATATATATAGATATTTAAAAAAATAAATATTATTTCATAAATAATCTATATAAATACTGTATTTGTATTTATTACTTAATACTGTAAAAAGAGTATAAGTAAAGATATTGTAGTAAAAATGATTAAACAAATTATAAATCTATAAAAGATATATTTTTATCATATTTTCTGAGTATCTGTCAACAAAACAAAGTTTAAAATATCAAAGGAAACAATTGCATAATTAACAGAAAAAAGCCAGAAACAAAAGTAATTAATGCCATTATATTGAATAAAATGATGTTATGTACACTAACAAAAGAAAATCGTAAAAAGAATTAAATATAGAACTGCATTTCTAGGTTGTTCTTTTTTTTTTCTTTAGTAACATAATAATATAATTAAACTAACGATCATTTTATTCTTTACTAATTTATCTAGCTTAAATTTTATTGCGTCAATTTCTCCCGGTACGCCGACGCAATTACATGTTTCTATCTTGGGGAAAGAAAATTTTGTATAAAAATTTTGCCGGCAGATGCCCTTGCTATTAGTTCACTAAGCGAGCATATTGTACGTATAGTTTGTGTGACATGGCTACGAGTAATACAGAAGAAATTGAGGTACCTTTCACTAACATTTTCTCAATATCGTGTATATTATAAAAATAGTACAATACTTCTTTAAAATGTCTTTATCATCCAAATATTAGTAGAAGATTTAAATAACTTTTTAAAAGAGCATGATGATCATTACAATGCTTCTTACCCCTCCCATCTGTCCCTAAGTATGGTAAAAGCTGTCTAATGAGCTTAAAAAATGATATATTATATTACTAATATTAAAATAATTTTAATATCAAATATTAGAACATTCCTAGTATTGAAATACTTTTGATATTAAACATTAAAATATTTTTGACAGTAAATATTAAAATAATTTTAATAATAATATATATACAGCATAAAATTTACTCGTGAAATTTAAAATATATAAGTCGAATAAAATCCATAAAAAGTATTAGAAAGTAAACCATTTATAGGTGATTCATTAGGGTTAAGAAAGTTAGATTTAAAATTGTGAATGTAATCAATTGCAGGAAATTGAAAGGAAGGAGCAAGAAGTAGTGAATTTTGATGAATTTCCACCAGAAGTTTTAATTAAACATCCACTTCAACATACATGGACTCTTTGGTATTATGAACCAGATAAAAATAAATTATGGGAAGATAGTCAAAGAAAAATTACAAGCTTTGATACAGCTGAAGATTTCTGGAGGTAACTTTGGTTGGACCTCAGAATTTAATAGTATTTGATTATTTATTTTTGCTACTTTTTTCTCATTAATAATATCTATTTTAATAACAGTTTATACAGCCACATAAAGGCAGCATCAGAATTAAGACAAGGTTGTGACTATAGCATGTTCAAAGAGGGAATTAGACCCATGTGGGAAGATGATGCTAACAAATGTGGTGGAAGATGGCTTATAAACATAGATAAAAAACAAAGAAATACAGATTTAGATCACTTTTGGTTAGAAACTCTTTTATGTATGATTGGCGAGGCATTCAATGGATATTCAGATGATATTTGTGGAGCTGTAGTAAATGTCAGGACAAAAGGAGATAAAATTGGTGTATGGACTACAGATGCTAATAGTGAAGATAGTGTTATGGAAATTGGGTAAATGATAACATATAATTGTATACAAAAATTTATTAATACAAAATTTAACTATGTAACTTTTTTGCAGACGAAAATTAAGAGAAAGATTAAAAATTACACCAAAAATTATTATAGGCTATCAAGCACATAAAGATCTCATGGACAAAATAGGAAGTCAAACAAAAAATGCCTATATTGTTTAAACTCTTTTGATATTATATTATTATCGCTGTTCATTAAAATCTTCTTAAATAATATTACATATACATTATTAATGTGGATAGTACACAAAAATTCAAATTATTAAATTAAATTAAACAAAATTATAATGAAAAATTTTTAAAAATTACATTTTTATTACAATTAAATATTTTCTCAGTAAAAATAAAAGATAATAGAGTGTACTGAAATAGATGTAATACCATTGATATAAAAATTTATATCAGGGTAATATGTAATTTAAAAATAAATTATAAAAGTTAGATACAGACTGCTGTATTTTTGAAAAAATTGCATACATCCATTACAATTATTATTTTAACATTTGAGCAATTTTTTTATGTACATCCCTTTCAATATTACTCATATGAGCAACAAAAACTGCTGTAATAAGCTTATTTTAAAAACCTATAAAATAGGTTATCATTTTCAAGTGATAAATTAATAACAAAATACAGCAACCTATTTCACTTTAAGATAGCATAATAATATTTAATAATGTTTTCATAATTATTTGGAAAATAATTATGTTTAAGTTTTTCTTATAAATATATCAAAAACATAAGTTATTCTTTGTGCATGTTATTTTTATTTTATTTTTGATTTCCCTAAAATTATTAACAATTTGATTCTAATATTAAATTTTCAAGAAGTTCCTTCAAGTCTCTACGTCTTGCTTTCTCTAAAGCACGAATTAAATTTACTTTCCAATTATTGTCACTATATTGAATCATGTATAATTTCAATGCCTAAAAATTATTTATGTTATCTTTATGTACAAAATTTTATGTGAAAATAAAGTTATATCAATTGTATCTTACCTCATAACTTTGTTCTTTTAAATTAAAAGTATGTTTGGTTTGAATCATATCAATTTCATATTCAGGTACACCTAAATATCTGACAGTATCTCTCCAAGAACGACCAATTCTTTCACTTATGCATGATAATACTTAAAAAATACCATTTCTTGCATATTAATTTCACTGATAAATAATATTATATAGTAAAAGAGATAAATTTATTTTTACCCGTTTGTTGTAGTTTAGCTTCTTTTGATGAAAAATTATTTTTAAATCCTTTATATTTTGATATTGGTTGATTTTCTATTTTATTAGATACTTTTATTTGTGATGTACTACTTTCAGTAATATTTGATAATTTTGATTTTTCATTTTTATTTTCTATTAAAAGATATAAAAAAGTTATTTTTAAAATCAGTATAACATAATTAAAAGCATTATTAAAATGAAAAATTAAAAAGTATGGTATAAATAATGAATAAAACAATATTGCATTTTACATAAATATAATAAAAATGAATAATATATATTAAAATAAACTTACCATTTGATTCTTGATACATATTATAAGATAAAGGGTATTGTATTTTTTGAAGATATAATTTATAATCTCTTAGTTTGCTCTCTATTTGTAGATCATTTAGAAAATGAATTGAAATATACAAAAGGGGATCCACATTATTATAACTAAGAACATCACGTTTTTCCAATATTTTCAATAATGTTCTCAAATCTTTAATCTGACTCAATTTACGGTTGGAATTTATGTATTTTGCATAATATTCTTTAAGTGCACTTAATATATTCTCATTAATGTGATATTGAGTAACTAACAAGAATTCTTCCTTTAAACATGTATATTTTATTTCCATATTTGTCACATTTATTAAGGGATTCCCCTTTAAAAATGAAAAAATGTTGGCTGCTTTTTTCAATCTTTTTAATTATATAAGTTAAAATCACCAACTGATTATTTAAGTATTTTCATATATTTTAATTTCATACTACTTTAAGAACGACTTTAATTAAATTTGATGATAATATTAATAATATTACGAACCTGGTTAATACTGTAAAATTATTAACTGAAAATAATTTAATAACTATATGATATTCAAATTATTCCTTATGTATTTCTTACGTTTAAAGGTATTTAAGAAGCAACAATAACATTTTTGTACATCAAGCATAACATATACAATAGTGTTTTTATGTAAACAAGGATCATTCTCATGAAAAAATTTTGCATATACATAATGCCATTTAATATTTAAGCAGTTGGTATTGTTTATATTTATTGTATTATCGTGATTAGTAATTGCGATTTTTAATTTTTTACAAAATTTATTTATAAGATATACGATAAATGTGTAGGTATCTAAGCCAAAAAATACAATTATTGTAACACAGCATATATATTTGAAAGTATATAATATTCATATGAACGTACATTAATGTTAACAATTAAACTTCTGCAGAACACGTGGATATAAACTTATGAAAGATTCTTATTATAAAAATTACTAAATATGAGTGAAACACAAAAAGTACAATATTTGGTTGTTGATACAAGTGCTTTTATACAAAATGCACCTTTGCAGGTAAAATTTTTTCAAATGAATATAATGTCAATACGATCATTTAATTTCCCGTTATTAGTAATATTTATACCAGTTATGTGTTAATTATGCTTGACAACATTAATCTTATATAATTTTATAGTATTATATAAGTATTAATGTCATAATAATAAAAATATATAAATTTTAGACTATCGGTGTTAACATAATAACAGAACAAGATGTAGTGAATGAAATTAAAAATAAAAGGCAATTAAGAAGACTAGTTGTCCTACCATATGATTTAACAATACAAAATGCACACTCTGAAAACATTACATTTGGTACTAAAATTTAATTTCATTTAAGTAATGCTTTAACCATCATGAGTTTATAGTAGTTTTTATTTCATCTTTACAGTTACAGAATTTGCCAAAAAAACTGGTGATTACACTAGTTTATCAGCAACTGATATAAAAGTGATTGCATTAACATATCAGCTAGAAAAAGAAAAAATAGGAATTAATCATTTGAAAACTATGCCAACAATAGCTCAAACTATAGATTCCAACATTGAAAAGGCTGAAGATCTTCATATTTCTTTAGCTGGCTTTTATATGCCAGAAAAAAAAGTAAATATATTTTCATTTTAACTAATATAATAATTTATAAATATGATACTAATAAATTATTTATTATTAATTAATGTGATAATTATATCTTTTTAATATATAGAAAAATGTTAATGAGGAATCCACAATACATAATAATTATGAAAATTCTAAACAAGAAAAGTGTTCAGAGAGTAATAATGAAAAAAAAATAAAAATAAATTTGATAAATGATGTAAAGAATCTTGATTATGAAGAAAAAAGTGAAGAAATTGAATCTATCGATAGTAAATCGTCTGATGTTGAATCTGATTATGAAACAGCAAATTCTGATATGGATCAAGATCAAACAGAAGATTTGTCTTCTAAATTTGCAAAATTAACTTGTGAATCAACAGAGTTTATAGTTCAAGATAAAAATGATATTGAACATAATGTTGATGATATTCTTGTTCCATTGAAAAAAAACAATAATGATAAAGATAAATATAATGAATATGAAAATTATAGAAGTAATGATGAAGATGATGATAATGATGATGATAATGATGATGATGATGATGATGATGATGATGATGATGATGATGATGATGATGATGATGACAATGATAATGATGTTGATAATGGCGACTATGATGATGATGAAGATGCTGATGATGATAGTGGTTGGATTACACCTGGTTAGATTCTTTAATATTTCAAGTATATATATCTATTTCTTTTAATATTTCGCGCGCGCGCGCGCATGTGTATGTATATATATATATAAAAAAAATGTTCTTATTTCAGGAAATATTTACAATATAAAGAAGGAACTAGATTCAGACTTTCTTGAACAAAAGTCTGTAACTGTTGCATGTTTAACAATGGATTTTGCCATGCAAAATGTTTTGAAACAAATAGGATTAAATGTAGTTTCATTAGATGGTAGAACAATTAAACAAATGCGAACATACATTTTTAGGTGTTATGCATGTTATAAAACTACTAGTATTATGACCAAAATTTTTTGCCCCAATTGTGGTAATAAAACATTAAAAAGAGTTGCAGTTACAATAAATGAAGAAGGAAAACAAAAAATTCACATTAATTTCCGGAAGCCAATTTCAAAAAAAGGAAAACGGGTATAACATTTGTTTTTTATATTATTAATTAATATAAATTTTTTATATTAATATTTATAAATTTTATAAATTTGTAGTTTTCTTTGCCAATGCCACAAGGTGGAAAGCATGCAAATAATCCTCTGCTTTGTGAAGATCAACCAGTACCTGATCAAAGACCATCAAGACTGGCACGTACTAAAAATAATCCTTTACAAGATGATCATATAGCTGAATATTCTCCATTCATGATGCGCGATGTTCATTCTAAATCAGCTATGTTAGGTATAAGGTCAAAAGGGCCCTTAAAATATTGGATGCGTAAAAATCCAAATGAAGTTAGAAGAAAAAGAAAATAATTATATTTTTATCTTTGTATTTATATTAGTTAATAAGAAAGTATAAAATAAAACATTCTTTTTGGATATATACATTAAATATTATACATGTAAGCTTCATTTTAGCACTAAATTTTTTAAGGAAACAAATAAGTTTACAATTATGAATAAAAATTTTAAACAATTTACTTTTTCTACAAATTGTTTTAACACACATATAGCGCACAAAAATATTTTTAAATTCGTAAAAATATATTTATATAAATTGTAGGTAAAGAAAAAGTTAATTTGCCCCGGGTGAGGATCGAACTCACGACCTTAAGATTATGAGACTTACGCGCTGCCTACTGCGCTACCGAGGCTTGTGAAGTGTTTTTTTGGAATAATGCATAAAAAGTGTATGATCAATAATCAGCGAAAGCACGTGTACATATAAAAGAATTTTAAAAGATACCAATGTGCAGTGCACACGTTTATGTGTAGTAGTATAAAAATAAGAATACTTATATCTTATAAATAATACTTTTATTATTAAAATGCTTAGTCCAGAAGTATGGAATTTCAAATCACCTCAACATCATTTTTCTACTGAAAAAAGAAATTACAGGAATACTAATGTACCGAACATAGTTGAGTCACATTATTTTAACCATTCTGTATGTAGAAAATGAATTTTAATTAATACTAATTTCATAAAGGTGATGCTTTAAGAAATCTTTACATAATTCGCAATTACTGTTGGCTTTTTGCCAGGTATCCTTGGTACTTCCTGATACAGTTAGAATTCCGGATGAATTGCGAGCTTGTATTTCCGAAGATAGTGATTATTATCGAATTAATAGACTAAATATATTTGAATTATTAAACAAAGAATTCATTGAAGCATTTATCAAAAAAGGTAAACGATTAAATAATTTATTTTAATGTTTTTTTGATCGCCTAAAACTTAGATTTGAAATAATTTCTTGTTTCAAAATTAAATTAAATTCAATAAAAAAAATGAGTTGAACATTTTCTATTACAAATATAAAGGTTTCATTGAAAATATAGTTGAAAGAATAAAATGATTTTATTATATTATATATATTTTTATAAATGCTTTTAGGAGAGTTGACGCTTTTAACAATTAGAAATAAAATAGATTTAGACAGTACAGTTGCCATTACTCCATCTGGGCATTTGGTATTATCTTTGTTAATAGAGGACTTTCAAAAACTTGGTTTAGAAGGCAAAGTTTCCTTCTTTGATCGTAAAGTACATACACGTTATGGTAAGTTCTAAGAAGAAAAATAATAAAAACTCGAAATGCCAAGAAAGCACCAGGTACATACGCTAGTGGATCTAGCATTATATTCTATTGGAGAATTTGTAACTGTTTTTGGTAGATACTTGACAAAACATATTTGTATAATTTCCAAAGCTAATCCAGAATATGGGCATAATAAATTATATTCAATGTTAGAATTTATGAAATATTTATTAAGTTATAATGTACCTCGACATTTATATGATAAAATGTCTAAAACAGTATTAACTGCAATAGTTAATCTAATCAAAGAAACTAGAGGTACATATAATGATTATGTTTTAACTACAACCTTTTTATCAGAAATAACTATTGCTCTTCATTTATCAGAAGTGGTTGTAGATAAACATTTAAAAAGAATTGAATTTTCTGTTTGGCCCAAAATCATGCGACATGTTCTTTATAATAAATTACCTAACATGACTGGACTTGAAGTTTTGGATTTAGGCTCAGGATCAGCTGGTTGGAAAACATCTGATATTGAAAAGGTTATTATTAATGGCATAATTGCTATGCCAAATTTAGTATGTTTTACTTTGTGCTTTGATTGCACAGATAATATTATAACAGCTCTAGTTCAGAACTGCAAAAAACTGCAAAAGTTAGATGTAACTGCATCTAGATCTGTAACTGAACGCAGTGTTGGTCCTTTACTGTCTTGCAAATATTTAAAACAAGTTAAGTTGTATAAAACTTCTATGACTGTACCTGGTTATGCAAATCTCTTTTTAGACCATTTAAATATAGAAGATATTGGTAGATGTGATGAGTTTGGATATGTCTTAGAACATATTCATCAAAAAGATATTAATACTACAAATTGTTTTCATATAAAAACGTTTGAAAGCCGAAATTTCAGTATGGAACATTTATATCTTTTAATTGACATGTGTCCATATATTACAAGTCTTTGCATATTGCGTGACGATAGAATTACTGACTTGACAATTTTAGCTGCTCTTAATTACTTAAAAGAATTAAAACTTTTATCCTGTGATTTTTATCTCCATGGAGTAAAAACATTATTAGAAATAAAAGGTTGTACAATTACAAGTCTACACTTGGAACATGTAGACGGAATTGATTTGAATGCACTCATATTTATAAGTCAATATTGCCCAGATATAAACAACCTAGTTTTTTACAACTGTGAATTCTTAGAGCAAGCCCCAATTTATCCAAGAAAGTTTACAGTTCGGCCATTCCAGTGTTTAGAAAGAATCAAATGTGTAGCAGAGTGTGCAAACATGCATCTAGAGTTTCTACTTTCTTATTGTAAGAATATTAAATTTATTCACTTGGGTTCATCAACTGGTATTGGAGATGAAACAATAAGAAGAATATTTTTACAAAATTCAATGCACAAACTAGAGGAACTCAAAATATTGTATAGCCATGATTTATCAATGAAAACTGTAGAATTATTAATGCATTACTGTGATAATTTATATCGTCTATCAGAATTAGAGAATTGGCAAGGAATATCTCCTGAAGAATTACAAATTTTTAGAGAAGAATTAAAAAATACTAATACAAATTTGGATACAAGTCCAAGTTTATCTTTTGCATAATAAAATATTAAATGTAACTAAATATTTATGAATAATATAAAAGAAACATATACATATATATATATATATTTGAATGAAATAAAGTTATATATAACAATAAAAGTAAAACTATATTATTCCGATTATATGTTAGTTTATTATAGTATACTATATGATAATATAAAACATTCGAAAACGAAAAAAATTATAAAAAAAAGAGTATTTTGTTGGTCTTAACAAAAAATAACTTTTAATCGTTTATTGATTTACATTGTGTCTTAAAGTTATTAACATACTTTGTACATATTTTTCTTTATTTTTTTTTTATCGGTAACGTAAATCAAAAGTCTCGACTATTGATTTAAAATCCGAAAGTTTTACACCTGGCAAGAAGAATTATGAACATATTCAAACATCATTGAAGGAGCGTTTTAATAAAAGATTTGATGTAATTGTGTCATGGAACCCACCAGGTAATTTTTTAATTCTTTTTAAATTTTATTTATTTCTATGAGATGATTTTATTTAATTTATTTTATTTTTCAGATGAAAATTTGTGTCCTTCATCTGTGGCAGCATGGTTTCATGAACACAAGTATAATGTATTTCTTTGTCAACAAACTTTTTTACAACGAACTGAATATTCTTTACCAATACCAATAATTTCAAATGAATTCGATAACGATAAATTTTTTGAATGGCTTGGAGTTCTTAGTATCTGTGGTGACTTGTACATATAATATCTTAGATAAATGATTAAAATGCTTTTAATTTTTATAATAATAATAATAGTAATAATAATAGTAATAACTTAATTTTCCTCAGGAAAAATGATCAAAAAAATGATTATGTAAATACATATAAATGTCCATCCCCAAGTATAAATGTTGGTCAAGTACAGTACTTACAATGGACTGGTTTTTTCACGAGGAAACAAATAAAAAATATATACAATGTCATGAAGGAATATGTATCAATGAAAGATACTTTACCTTGGGGTGCTTTACATGTGCAAGGATTTTTAGATAGTCCTGTTAGTTGGGATTTAAAGGAACATACATTTTATACAGATGGCGATAATAGTTATACTATTGTATTTAGACCAGCTGCTCATTCTATTATACGAAAAAGTCTAAGTTCAAACAACAAACCAAGAATTTTTCAGTAAATGTAAATTTTATAATTTATATATTACTTATTACGTTATATAATATAACATGCTTAGGAATAAGACCATTTTTCTAACATATATAATATTGTTCTACATCAATATTTCAACATATAAAAATTAAAAATAAAAGAATATATAATAATTAACAGAAAGTACAATTTTATAAACTGTTTTAATATAAAATAGATTTTTATCAATTATTAACTCTGATTATGAGGTTTTTAAATTTTTTGTTTCCTTTGCTGCTTATCAATTTTTTATTATTGAATGATATGCAACAGAAACATCTGTGTAGTACCATTATTATAATTCTTCAGTTATAGCATTATAATATTGCACATACTACAATTACATAATAAAAAAATTATCACATTATTAATTATATTAATTATTTTATAAAGTTATAAGACTAGAAATCAGTTTAAACTAAATGTTCATCTATAAATTAAATTAACTTATAAAAAAATAAAATATACTACATGATGAGATCAAAATAATTTATCACGTATATAGTTGTTAAAGCTTTTTAAAATTCTCCCGTGAATAAATACATATTATATAAACTATGTAAAAGTTACTACAAGCATCAATTTTGTTGCTTTCATTGTGTATAGTGCATCATACCTAAAATAAACACGTGTGATCGTGTCATGATAATAATGTTTAAAATTTGTACCATCAAGTATATTAAAATATAATTAAAATATGATTTTCATATAAATTATATATTTTTATAATTCTAATTACCTTTTATATTAATACATGTGAACTATCTGCTTCGGGAAATTTAACTTTAGAATTGTAATAAAGATCTTCAATACCAGAGCCAACAGACATACGAGATTTAGAACGTGCCATAAGTTCACCTATTTCATCAAAATCTTTATATCTAAAATGGAAAAAAAAAACATATAACAATGTATTTTTCAAACTATTTGTTAATCGAAATTATACTCTAAACAATAACGCTATCTGATAACATTATTCAACATAACAAAAATAAAAAACTGCATATAATAAGATATTAAATCCTTTTTGGAGTAAAATATTTTCTATCTGAAATATTATTTCAAACAACAAATAATTCATGTGATAATTGTATAGAAAGATTAAAACAAGATACCTGGTACATAAAACTTACCTACTAACAGGACGACTTTGGTTTTCTGATGATTCTGAAGAATTTTTCATAATTGAAAATCGATCATCTGTATTAAATGACGCAACATTACCTATTACAAATTTAATATTATTATCGCAATAAAATATTTATCTAACCATATAAAATGAATATAATGGTGATATAATAAATAAAAATAATATAAAGATCATTTACCAGAAGGAAAAAGCATTGTATGCTTTAAAAGATCACCATTCATAAATGGTGAAAGGCTATCATCTTCTTCTGGTAATAAATGATTATTTGTATCATCTGTTATAGATTCAACCATTCCTAGCCATTGTTGATTATGTGATCTGAACTTTTCCACTTTTATACGAGCTGCCCAATTTTTATCACACATCTAAAAGTTCATACAACATAAATACAATTATTATTTTCAAGTAATATTTTTCAATAAAATTATTTTAGAAATATACTTACAGCAATAACATCTAAACACGCATCACATACTTTTCTAATTGCTGGATTTTTATCATGCATAAGATCTATTAAATACCCAGGTGCTTCTACAAGAAAAAAAGAAACCATGTCAGTATCATGAAATATAAAAAATTTTTTACTTCTTATGCAGGTTTTACCAATATTAAGTTTTGGTAATGAAGCATAAAGTTTGATTATTACCATTACCAGTCTCGCGTATTAAATAATCCCTTGTCGAATCATGTTTAGATATTTGATAGAAAACATAAATTATTTGTAAAACCATTTCATCATCCTCTTGTTTTGCTACAAAAAAAAATATTTTTATTAATCAATAACATTAATTATATTTTTGTTGTAATACACAAACCTTTAAGAAGTTCGATTAGCGATAGTAATATATCAGCTTTGCATATTAAACGTGCGCAATCTTCATCAAATGCAGCGGTACCCAAAAATATAACAATTTCTAGTACTAAATCATCTGGTGCTTTACCTAAGTAAAAAACTACATTAAAAAAATTAAAAATTTTTTAAATTCTATACTCCTATTTAATATAAATGTCGAACCTGGAACAAGATTATTACGTATCCATGGTATTAAATCACATCGATGGAGTATTTGTGAATAATCTAAGTCAGGTAATTCTAAATTACCTAGTACACCTATAGCTTCAAGTACAAAATCTTGCGAGTCTGATTGATTTAAAGCCATAGCAAAATCACCCACAAATTCCTAATATTGATTAAAAGTGATTTTTTTAATATTCTTGTATAAGTTAATTAAGTACATATAGTTAATTAAATACTTACAACAAAATTTTCTTTTGTTGAATCATGTTGAGAAATATTTCGAATCATTTTCATTATCAAAGGGTCTTGAGTTCGAAATGCTTTTTTTATAAGCCCTTGTAAACGATTATTTTCAACCATCAGTTGCGCATTTTTACCATTAATTGCCAAATTTATACCAAGTGCTATTAATTCTAGTTTTGGTTGATCATCTTCAGAATTTAAGATCATGTTTGTTATCTTAAAAAAATATAATTTGTTTATTTCGAAAACAAACGTTATTTATAATTATTGCTTACCATTTGAATGCATTCAGTATTTGTAAACATAGCTTTTACTTTATCATCCATACTAGCATGATACAATAAACCCAAAATTGTGGTTTTATTTTTGATATCACTTTGACCAAGTAATTTAATTAACTTTGGTAATAAACCCACTCTTATCATTTTTGCTCTAAGCTTTGCATCAAAGGAAAGATTAAATAATAATTTTAAAGTACTTAGAACAAGATCTGCATTATTACTTTGAAGAAGTCTTGGTATCTTGTCAATAATATTTTCTTCAGCCTAAAAGTATAATATACAAATTATAAATAAATATACATTAGTATTATGTAAATTTTCAATTTGAAACTTTACCATGAGATCTTTGTTCTCGCGGAATATAGATAACTTTTTTAAAAATGCAATAACAAGTATTAACAGATCAATATTTGTCCTATCTAATGTTTTGATAAGCATACCAATTACATTTTTTTTGCGCATTTTTCTTTCAACTTCCATATTTTCAGCAATATTTAATAATAAATAAAATGCAACTGTAACATAAATTTATATATAATATTTAAAGTATATATATTAGTAAAATGTATAATTACTAACCTCGTAATAGTTGTTCTTGTTTTTTTGTTAAACTTTTGAATTTTTTACGACTTTTTTCAAGTTCTTCCTTCAATTTCTTTATATCATTTTCAGTTACAGTTAGGGTCACTTCATTAGATCGTTTTTTTATTTCATAATCTAAAGGACCATCTGTATTCCAAATATCATCAACAATTTTTGTTCTCTTATCGCAGTTATCATTTCCACTTGAAAAAAATGTTAATCCTGTTGTATTTTCAAAATGACGTCTACGTTTTTCCATATCTTCTTTCCATTGATCATATCGACGTAATTCAAAGTCAATTATATCCATACATAGAGATCCAATCTAAATAGAAGCAATTAACTATTAAATATACCATACCTATTTTTTATAAGTAATTTTTACTACACTTACTCTATATTCAAGAACAATATTATGAAACTGGCTGTATGTAGAGAAACAGAAGAATATGTACACAATATTTGTAGATAATTCTATGCTACGTCTCCAGTCTTCTCTTAATACTCTGGCTAAAGCACTTAACAAAGACTCTAAATAAATAGATATTAATTATTCATAATAAAATATGTAACTTAATAAATAGTCAATTATTGTATGATATCTAGTACCATTTTTTGTTAATTCATGAAGATTATCAGGTATTCTTGCTAACTGTAAGATTAGTGATGAACCTTTAATTTTTCCTGGTATTTCCTCATATAACAATTCAATATAATTATCAACATTACTTATAACAGCACGCTCAACTTCACCATTATCTGAATTTGATATTGAATTTGATGATGCTGGTCTTGAAGGTTGAGAATTATTATCACTGCCTATAATAAAACAAATATAATAATAATAATAATCAAAGGAAATTTCATAAGCATATGAAAACTTACTTGTGCAAATATCACTTGTTTTTCGATTTTGAAGATAATAGATCAATTGCTCTACTTCGTGAAGCTTTGATTCATGTATCAAGGAACATTTTTCAATCACTTCTTTAGCTAAAAGTGACACATTCGTATCTGCATTTAAACTTTTGAGTCGAATTACTTTTTGACATTCCTATAAGTAGATTTAATTTGTAATTTTTTAATTATAAATCTATTTCTTAATTATTTAATCATTTCTACAAAAACAATTTAAAGCTTACTTTACGATCTCCTAACATAGGATCTCCTAATTCACCCAAGATTAATGCTTCAACATCATAATTCACTACTAAAGCCTTTTCTGTTGGATGCACATCCAAGGTACCAGATCTAACTTTTCTAAGCATTAAAAATATATTCATACAAATATATGTAGCAATTAAAACAGAAATAAAATATTAAATACAAAGTCTAAATTATATTAGATTCACATCATAATAATTGTATAATATGCGATTAGTAGTATAATGATGTGATACAATGCTTACCGTTTTAGAAACTTTGCTTCATCCATTTTAATATTTTATTTATAATTTAAAACATAAAAATATTATATGTATTATTGTTTTATCAATTTTTTAGTAATTATTTCATCTTTGTGGAAAAGGTCAAGAATATAACTATCGCTTAAGGTTTGCTCAGGATCTTCGTCGCCTTGTTATTTCTATTATATCTTTTTGGTTTGAAATAACGCCATCTGGCATAGGTTAATTCAATATTTTCAAAGTAACTATACCGTGTGATAAATAAAAAATTAATTGTTTTAGAAAATACTATCATATGAGAAATAAAATTGTTAATAATTAATTAATAGAGTTTATTTAATTAATACGATACACTATCTATAATATAAAAAACAAAGATCAATATTATAGCATTGACGGATTTAGAGATGTATACAACATAAAAATAGATACAATTAAAAAACAAACATGTTGTATATAGTTTAATTAAAGTTGTATCAGAATCTTCTAATAAATTGAAGATTTTATATCCATTAACAAACTAGGTTCATTAGCTATAAAAATGTATTCTGAATTTGTTGATAATGTAAAAGAATTTTATATTATGGGAAGAAATACAACAGGTGATATTTATTATTTTTATTTACATTTATCAATCACTTTTTTCATGCTTTTATTTGTTTTCAATATTTACATTAGTACTGGAAAATATTACATTTAAAGCAGAATTTAATTTTTATATTTAGGAATTGTATATATAGTTTTACGCTATTGTAAAAAATTTATAAGGTTATTACCATTGAAAACATGTTTAAAATTTTATATTTCGCATATATATAATGGTTTAAGTACTATTTAAATTATGATGTAAGAAATATCTGTAATATAGTTTAATACTTTTAGTAATGACAAAATATATAAATATATTAGATTAAATAGATATAGAAATAATCCCTGTATTCAGTTTATAAATGATATTGAATATAAATGTCAAGAGAAAAGATAAATGGAATTTCCTACTTATATTTTGTGTGATACAGTTTTAGTTGTAATAATATTAAAACCAGAAATAAATAAAAGTATATTTACTTATGCTGATATTAAATTAAATAATAATAGAACATGAGGTCAAATTGTATCTGATCATTTATTGTCAAATAAGTGTAATAATCTTGATTTTGATTCAGAAATTTTTAAGGAAGCTTTAATTCTTTCTGTTAATACTGCAGATAATGCTGCAATAAATGTATTGTAAAAATAATACTACATACATATGTACATAAATAATATTTAAATGTATATATATTTTTTATATGTGTCTTGTCATTCTACAAAAACATAAGAATGATTTTATAATTATTCAAACTTTAATAAAAATGTTTTACCTCTAGAAATTAAAACAATGCTACATTGTACTATAAAACAGTACAAATGTAGTATTACATTCTTTTATTATTCAATATATTTACAATATATTATCTGGAACAATAAAAATCTTACATTATTGTAATCTAGAATAATGTAAAAATTTTAACTTTAAATCAATAGACGATAAATTATATACCTGTTCAAAATAAAATATTACAAATTCGGTTTTACAGAATCTTGGAACTCTTGAAATTGTTTTCTTGCTTCTCGATTTGATTGTAGTAGCTGAATTAATTCTGCACGAATATCGTCATTTTTTTGTTCGAGGTTATCCAAAACTGAGTTAAGCTGATCTAATTGTGCATTTATAGCTTCAAATTCTAAAATTATATAATTAAGAAATATATTTTTAATTAGTAAAATTATATTTATGTATTTTGTACGTAGAAATTTATTGAAAATGTATGGAAATTAAAATATTTAACAAAATAACGAATTACTTTTTTTGTCATATATTTTTTTTATATAGCAATTATTTACCAGCATCGTTACAATTTTCTTCATTTCCTTCATTTTCCCATCCATTTTCATCGTCTTCATGATTTTCTTTTGGCTGTACTGCGTTCTGAACCATATTTTCATCTGCCATTACCATTAACTACCGTCATCATTCGATGCCATATATGAATAGAATTTGGTTATATTTGTAATAGTAAATAAATATTATAATCAATAAAATTGTAATTTAAAATAAATAATTTTGTTTATTATAACATAAATAGTGTTTGTTATTACAAATTGTATAATTCTAGAATATAAAATACTATTTTTGTATATATATTGTAAATATGCCCTAAAGTTAATATTAACAAGTAAAGCATTATTAAACTGCACAATGTAATTTTTTTACATATATTTCTATCAACTATTGTCTCTAGAATAGATATATATGGAAAGATCTTAAAAATAAATAACATATTTAATAAAAATAGCATACTTCTTTATTACAAACTACACAAAATATTTAAGTAACATCACTTGCTAAAAATGCAGCAACTCCTGCTATATCATTTGGCTTACCAAATTTTTGCATTGGTATTGTTGACAATGCTCCTTCTCCTATTTCACCTTCCCAAAGCTATATTTCATATACAAAATATATATTATATATGTTAATATTATTACAT
>NW_016907864.1:1348050-1370109 GCF_001483705.2 Eufriesea mexicana | reverse complement strand
ATACTTCAATTTGTTGCGATTCGCGTAAAGAAATGTTCGAATATGACTATGCATAAATTTTACGAGTATTATTATGATGATGACAGTGCATTTTATCATTTCGATAACAATTAAAAGTGTGAGATCTACAATATTATGTTACTTTATTTAATTTTGTTATCATAAAATATATCTGAAATTCAATATTTAAAATAGGTTAATTATAGAACAATCATCGTAAGAAGATTATTTAAAACAGAATTTTAATTAAAAAATAACATTCCATAACAAAATGAACAATCATAGATTTTTCATTTTCTTAGATAATTGATTCTTTATCTTAATTTTATATAATACATTCATATATTTAATCTTTTTTATTTTTCGTAAACTTTGAGGAAATTATTTATTTAAAAATTATTTTTAAATAAGTAAATATTAAGATGTAGTGTTAAATCATACTTTTACATATATTTGATTATTTAAAATTTGATAACTTTTGGTTGATGTAAAATATACATTACAAGTGTTATAAATTAATAAACATTTCGATTTATTTAAGTTAATTCTCCACAAGCTGTTATAACAACTTTTTGTGTAGGAGTGCCTGATTTTGTTCCACATTTTTCTATTTTTTTTAAGACATCTAAACCACTAAGAACATGTCCAAATACCACATGTTTCCCATCTAACCAATCTGTGCGTGCTGTACATATAAAAAATTGTGATCCATTTGTATTTGGACCAGAGTTTGCCATTGATAATGTACCAGGCCCTGTGTGTTTTAAGTCAAAATTTTCATCATCAAATTTGTTTCCATAGATTGATTTACCTCCTGTTCCATTGTGATTTGTGAAATCTCCACCTTGACACATCTACATTTATATAAGGAATACATATCTAATATTGTTTATACTATAAAAAATATATTAAAGAATTTTCATTTTATAAAGGAATAAACAAAGGATACAAATTCTGGAATAATTCTATGTAAAGTACTTCCTTGATAACCATATCCTTTTTCATGAGTACAAAGGGCACGAAAATTTTCAGCAGTTTTTGGTACAATGTCAGCTCGTAACATCATAATAATTCTACCAACTTCTTGTTTTCCAATACTAATATCAAAATATACTTGTGGATTTTGTTTTCCTTTTTTGGCTTGTACTGTGTCACCTGACTTTGTATTATCATCATTTTTAAGTGTTTCACCTGCATGTTCTTGTAACCATACATCATCAGCCCACACAGGTTTCGATGAACCTTCTTTTATTTTCTGTGGCTTTGCAATGTTTACTCTGATTGTTCGTCCAAATAACTCAGAATCATTCTATTTATCCAAGATAAAGATTGATAAATTTGTGGATTCAATGTTTTTAAAATGATTAATATTATAATGATTAAATAAACGGAATTAATGTTTAATCTGTTTGTATATATTTTATAATAATAAATAAAAATACAATGTACATTAATTTTTTACATTGAATTTTTGCATAATGTATTTTTTAATTATTTTTATTAAAAGGATAAAAGAATTATACAAAAATAAAATGTTATATATAGAACCTTATTAAAGAACTATCTTAAATAAATTATATAAATAATATTGTTTTATACCATATTATCAATTGCTGCTGCTGCATCTTCTGCACTTTCAAATTCAATGAAAGCAAATCCTCTATGTTTCTCTGATTCATAATCTAATGGTATTTGTACATCAACAATTTCTCCAAAAGGTATAAATGCTGCATGTAATACTTTTTCATCAACCTCCTCAGCTAAACCTCCTAAATATGAATAATAATAACAAAATACGTAAATCAAGTTACAAATAGGTTACATTAATTATTTATAGTTAATATTAATAATAATAAGTTACTACTTACCTACATAAATAGTTCTTTTCGTATTCGTACTCATAACGTGTAAAATGTTTGTATACTGTTTTTTTTGTTCAATGTGATATTGTAAACAGTTAAATCCGATAATAATTTTATTGACTGAAGGACGCCGGCGCGCCGGCTACCAATACTGTTACATGTCAAGAAACAAGCTGAAGTACGTGTATAGCTTTAATCAGAATAAAGTAGCGGCAGGTTATATAAAGTCATTTATGATAAAATTAATAAAGTGGATTCGTAACGTTGCTTGAAAATAGTCATCAGTTAAAGAACATTACAATAAATAAAATATAGAAGTCACTTTCTTCTATTCAAAGCTGAAATACGTGTATAGCTTTAATCAGAATAAAGTAGCGGCAGGTTATATAAAGTCATTTATGATAAAATTAATAAAGTGGATTCGTAACGTTGCTTGAAAATAGTCATCAGTTAAAGAACATTACAATAAATAAAATATAGAAGTCACTTTCTTCTATTCAAAGGTAGGTGTCACTTTGACAATATCTACATTAATTATTTATATATAAGATAATATAATTTTTTGTAATATTACTTTTATTTGATATCAATTATAATATTAAAAAATAAGTTAATATTTAAATCTTTTATCCATATTTTATATTATATCCTTATTAAATGGTAAATATCCTATGTATTTTAATCTTAAATATCCAATGTAATCTTTCATAAACTATTTGGTTTTAGGTTATTGTTCCAATGTTTTCTAAACATTATTTATGTATAAATATGTGCCGCACATATGTGGTACAAAGAAATATTTCATATTATGGTTCTTTAATGAGTCGATCCATGCATCTTTTGAGAGATCAAGCATATGTAAATGGAAAGTGGATAGGAGCAATCAAAGGAGAAACATTTCCTATTTATAATCCATTTGATAACTCTATTATTAATAATGTTCCTGACATGAATGTTGAAGATACTAAATTAGCAATTAATGCAGCACTGGAAGCTTTTGAGTTATTTAGCAAAACAACAGCAAAGGAACGAAGTGACTTACTTAGAAATTGGTACAATTTGCTGGTAAAACATTCAGAAGACTTAGCAGTTATTTTAACCAAAGAAAATGGAAAATCTATTGCTGAATCTAAAGCTGAAATCAAATATGGAAATTCATTTGTTGAGTGGTTTTCAGAAGAAGCTAGACGAATTCAAGGAGAAATAATACAACCACCACTACCTAATAGAAAACTTCTGTTATATAAACATCCAGTAGGTGTTGCTGCTTTAATTACACCATGGAATTTTCCACATGCTATGATTACACGTAAAGCAGCTGCTGCTTTTGCTGCTGGATGCACATGTATAATTAAACCATCAGAGGAAACACCTCTTACTGCTTTGGCATTAGCTGATCTTGCAGAAAAAGCAGGTTTTCCTCGTGGAACATTAAATGTAATTACAACAAGTACAAAAAATTCTCCTGCTGTTGGTAAAGAACTATGTAATAATTTTAATGTTAGAGTTTTATCATTTACTGGTTCAACAGCTGTTGGAAAAATTTTATATCAACAGTGTGCTTCAAATATAAAACGACTTAGTCTTGAATTAGGAGGCAATGCATCATTTATTGTTTTTAATTCGGCAGATTTAGATTTAGCTGTAACAGGTGCTATGGCAAGTAAATTTCGTAATTCTGGTCAGACATGTGTTTCTGCAAATAGGTTTTTTGTACAAAGTGCTAAATTTGATCAATTTGTAGAAATGTTTTTATCAAAAATTAAAAGTGAAATTAAAATGGGTGATGGTAGTAATAAAGAGACTACACATGGCCCTCTCATTAAAGAAAGTCAATTAAATATGGTACATGAATTAGTTACTGATGCTATACAAAAAGGAGCAAAAGTACATTGTGGTGGTACACCATTACCTGAGTTAGGACCATTATTTTATGCTCCTACACTTGTAACAAATGTTACTGAGAAAATGAAAATATATAACAAGGAAATTTTTGGTCCAGTAGCTGTTATTCATAAGTTTGAAACTGAAGATGAAGTTATTCAAAAATCTAATGATACACCTGTTGGTTTAGCTGGATATTTTTATTCCCAAGATATATCACAGATATTTAGGGTAGCAAGGAAATTAGAAGTTGGAATGGTTGGGATAAATGAAGGTATTATTTCCACTGCAGAAGCTGCTTTTGGAGGTGTTAAAGAATCAGGTTTAGGAAGAGAGGGTTCTAGGCATGGTATTGATGATTTTCTTGAAATAAAATATGTATGTATTGGAAATATTAAGTATTAATGAGTATTTTGTAGAGTAGTTTATTTAAATTATCTAGTATAATAAAAATAAGAGAATATTAAGGGATATTAAAAAATATTAATTTAATTATATCACTTACTTTCATTACTATTACATCAATTTTGTTCAAACTAAAATGCTCAGAAATATTATATTTTTATAATTACTAAAATAAGTCGAAATTTTAAACATCTTTGGCGAATATATTACTTTAATATAATTCTTTAATATTATTTTTATAATTACTAAAATAAGTCGAAATTTTAAATATCTTTGGTGAATATATTACTTCAATATAATTATGCAGTAATATATTTACATAATGTACTATTTATGAATCTAAATGTCTTCCAGTAGTTTATAAGTTACAATAATATTACAAATAATATAAGTAATGAAATGTAAATTTACTGTATTTTTTATATATTTTTTTCTGATATTTTATTAATTTTTATGCTGCAGATTATAAATTTTATGCTATATATAGAGAGATTTAATAAACACAATAAAGAATTCATAAAAGAATGCAGTATATGTTTATTTTTATATACAATTAACATATAAAAGAAGTTCATTTTACTTACAAAAATTAATACTAATAGTGTACGAAATATAAATTAATTGAAAATACTGTCTTCCAAAGTGTGCTTTTTGCAATAATAGTATAATATTCATGCAAAAAGGATAGGATATTGTAAAAATATACAATTGTATTTTTGAAATAAAATTATATTCACAGTATGTAATAGTAAATACACATACACATACAGAAAAACATTAGATATTTGTAATCAATGAAGATATAATAACCAGAATAAAACTGCAATAAGAATGTCAGCAATTTTTGAGTCCATGTTTTTGAATATACCTTTCCCTTGCTTCCCTTATCATTTTAGCTTTTCTTTCCTGGAAGGAAGAAGATCCTAGATTACTGTTATCTTTAACTGTATTTTTTTGTAATTGATTTAACGATGCTGATCGTGTAACAGTTTGAGATGAATCTGGAGTATAAGTAACTATGCCATCCAATATATTGGCAATTGTAATGTCAACATTGCGTGTTTTCACTAAAATAAACATCAATGAATTAGAGTTTCAAAATAAAAAGTTATTAATATAATGTATAAATTAATAATAGTTATTTGTTTACGTACAAAGATCTCGAAGAATCACATTATGTGGAACTAATGGAAGCACTTCACTGACTTGTCGAACCATCCTTTGAATCTCAAGGTTATGTATAACTTGTGAATTTGGAGAATTTCTATCAAATCTCCTATTTTGTGTTCTCTCCATAATATAACGTTTCTCAAATTCTATTTTATCTGATACAGTATGAGAACTTGTTTGAAGTCCAAGACAAGTTGCTATGTCTTTTTCCACTTCCCGTACTAGTACTTCACAATCTGGATTTTGCTTGATTTTCAGGTACTTAAATGTGAAGACAGTATAAGGAACAAACATAAACCAAAAAACATCTATCCACCATCTAGATGCCAATGAGGTAAGATGAATAGGTATAAATTCTGGCCTCCATGCTTTAATTGCAACTGGTTGAACAGATGCTTCTATAGTAAATGGCCAAGAGTTAAACTTTAACAAGGCTACACGACTATTGGTTATACCAAATTCAGGTTGTATTGCAATATTGCAATTTGACGTAGAGAGAAATTGTTTCATATTGGCAATTAGAGCTTCTTTACTACTCATGTCCATCATTTGTAAACCTAGTGCATTGCTCATGGCAGTAGGTATTTCCCAGATAGTAGGAGTTAATGCTTGTGTAGCTTTATATAAAGCAAAATGATCCAGGACAGAGACATTATTTGTAATTATAATCCTTGATTGCTTGTCTTTAACTTGACCTTCAGAAATTTTTACCATAATACCAAAAGCAAAACTAAATCCATGACTTAAGAATGTTCGAAGAATATTACAATCAGGTAGCAATATTGAAATGAGCCAAAGTTGTAGGGCAATTAATAATCGTAGCAATATTAATAGAAGACCCACTGGAGTATATAAAAATATAAATACGAGACGCCAACCACTGGGAAACCTAAATAATATATTTAACATTAATGTTATAATTATATTTAAATTAATTATTAAGAGCAATAAAAATTAGATTAATTATTTATGATATTTTATATCTAGTTTGTTGTGAAACAAGTACACATATAAAATAAAAATATATTTTTAACTATTCTTGTGCAATATATGTTGTTATATACAAACAGATTTCTATATATTTCATGAGCTAATATTAATATTATGTTTCTGTATTAATTAAAATATTATATACAAATTATACATTCCATTTTTAATTTCTTAGAAGTATCAAGTTAGAATAATATTTTTATGTATTTATATTGTGTCCATATGTTAGTAGTAAAAATTAATTATTCCAAAATTCGAAATATATTTATTTCAATATCACTATTAAAAGTAAAATTATAATTGCCATTAAAAAAAATTTCCGAACACTATTATTATTCACAAAACATTATTTAAAGTTATTGTTTACAAATGATTATTTTACCTGCTTTTATCAAATAAATCCTGGATATCAATTTGTGACATTTCTTACAATAAACATCTGCTATGTTGAAAAATTCACACTTAACAATTATATTTCACTGAAATAATCACTATCGTTTAATGAAATTTGACAATGACGCGACTAATATTTGACCTTTTTTAACCTACTTTCCAGCTTTTCAATTAATATGAATTTTCGTTTTCATTAATTTCTGCAATCAGCTGTTTTGACATAAACGTTCTAGGGATTTTTACTGCAAGTTAAAGTACAATTTTCAACTACAAAGATTATGTAAAATCTTTTCATTTTCATTTGACCTTTATTACATTATAATGTCACTAGATATAATTACCTAAAATAAATTTAGAGTGTGTTGTAAATACTAGATTAAAATTAATTTATTGCAATTTATAATCTGTTTATAAGTAATAAATATTGAATTACAATTGAAATCGTTTGAGCCACCAATAATGATCAAATATACATTAAAATTTTATATTTTTAAGCAATAATTTTCAAAAAAGCATGTATTTTTATTTTATTTATTATTTTAATTTTAATTTCTATATAGAATTACTATGTTTATTAATACAAAAGATATTTTAACTTCAATGCTGTATATACTAAATGTATATACTAAATGTGATTTCGTTATTCTTTATACTATATAAAATTATAAGCCGACATTTTAAGGTGTACTTAGCAGTAATATAATATATAAATTAAATCAATTTGTGTATAAGAATAAAAAAGCTGCTGCTATCAATTTAACAATGAAGAACGATTGTACAATCACGTGATTTCATTCCTGTCGCAGTGGTAGAGATCAGTGTTAGTGAGCACACACGAAAAAAATTTTGTTTGGCTTTAGTATATTACTAAAAGTTAAAATATTTTTGTTCTAATTAAACTATCAATTTAAAGTATTATTTCTATTCATTGTGCATATAAGAAAAAAGAGAAAAGATAAAATTTCTGTTTCTTAAATCGCTAAACGTATATATATTTGTCAATTTCAAGTTAGTGTTAAATTTCTTGTACAGAATCACAGTATCTTTATGTTAAACAGTTTATTAATGGAATTGTATCATTTTATACTACTGTGCATCACTGTTCTTGTGTGAAAATAACATGTACTCTTTTTTTATTTCTTATGATACATTGAATTAAACTACAAAGAATTACAAATATAAAAATTAAAGGCAGTTTTGCCACATATAATTTGATAAATTATATAAGTGGAATTTAGTTGTCTTTATGACAGAATAGAGTTGATAAGGTAGCAGTTACCTATCAACAGCAACTATTATAATGTAAAAAACATGTCAAAAGTAACAGATTTTATATGTGGGTGTTGTTCCATCGTAACATCGATATGCTTGCGAATATCGATGATGTATATATATAATACTATTAAAAAGTAATGAAAAAAATATGTATAAATATATATCCACAAATATTGTATATGAAAATTTAATTTCCTATTGGTCTGCCCTCACTGAAGAAATATATTAAGGTTAGAATATATTAAGGTTAGAAAACGGGTTTCAATCATGAAGAATCCCGTGTCTAATCATTTAAATGGGAATAATCATAATCCTGTTTCATCACAAAATATATCTCCATGTATTGTGTCTCGTTATGGAAATACATCTAACAATTATCAAGTACTAAAAGTTGCTGGACGAGATTCTAATTGCTACATTGCAAATAATATTGTTCCAAAAATTGGTAAACAACAGTTAGTGTCATTGAATGGAAGTTCCATATCCTGTAACAGTGTAAATATTAATGAAGCTTTGGCATGTGATGTAGCTTCTGTGCCTGCTATAAAAACTAAGGCATTATGTGTCCATATTCGAGAAAATAAATGGTATGATGCAGGCAATATAGTTTCTGTAGGAGTTGCTGGGACTAGTTTAAATCATGCATTGGAAAGCATGTCTTTAGCTTACAACCCTACAACAAAGCAAATATATTCTTTAGAAGAATCTAATGAATCACAATTGGATTGTAAATCTCAATATTTAGATTCTCCTTGTGATTATAAGGAAGAATCTTTAAATGACAATTTCAAAGTTGATGAAGATAAGTATACAAGAGTGGAAAGTGGTAGTGCAAGCAGTAGCCCTAGAAACAGTTTACCACGTTCTTGTAGCAGTACTGTGTCTTCCCTTAGCGAAGTGTCTCCTTCTGGAAGTTTTCTAGGTTCCGATGACCAGCAAGTTACAGAAAGAATTGAAAAATCTAAACGTTGGGGACTAAATACACTTTTTTCAAAAAATGTATTCTCGTGGAAAAACAAAGATTCTCAACAATCTACACCTGCAAGTAGTCCATCAAGAAACATAGATAAGGTAGGAGGAAGTTTAGCTTTAATTCAACAGCCAAGACCAGCTAATCTACCAGCTAAAAATGCAATTGAGGAAGAACGTCATCGTAAGCAATATAGTGCTATTTTAGAAGCAGCAAGGAAACGAGAATTGAAAGAAGAAAAAGAGCGTAAACACCAAAGAGAACTGCAACTTAAAGAAGAAGAAAGATTAGCAGAAGATTCTCATACTTGGAATGTACACATCCTTCCTAAATTTGAGAATGTTAAAAACAGAAGAAAAGTACGTGAATTATGGTGGCGTGGTCTTCCACCCAGTATTCGTGGCAAAGTGTGGAAACTAGCAATTCCAAATAATTTAAATATTACAACACATCTTTACAATATATGTTTGGATAGAGCAATATCAAGTCCTTTAAGTGAAACATTAGCTGCAATCAAATTAGATGTATTTCGTACTTTTCCAACTTTATGTGTCTTTCAAGAAGGTGGACCACTATCTCATAGTCTTCAAGGTATTTTAGCAGCCTATGCAGTTTATAGACCTGATGTAGGTTATGTACAAGGTATGAGTTTTGTTGGTGCAGTGTTATCATTGAACATGGAACCTCCAGATGCTTTTACTTGTTTTGCTAATTTATTAAATCATCCTTGTCACAGAGCTGCTTTTACATTAAACCAGAAACAAATGGATATTTATTACAAAGTGTATTCTAGTGCACTTGCACATAAGCTACCAAAAATTTTTTCTCATTTTACTGTAGCTGGTCTTAGCCCAGATTTGTATTTATTAGATTGGTTATATACTATATATGCAAAAGCAATGCCTCTGGATGTTGCATGTAGGATCTGGGATGTTTTTCTTAGAGATGGGGATGAATTCCTCTTTAGAACAGCACTTGGTGTGTTGCATCTATATCAAGAAGAATTATTAAAGATGGATTTTGTACATGGAGCACAATTTCTTACTCGGTTGCCAGAAACATTACAAGCAGAAGCTTTATTCAACAGTATTAGTCAAATGTCTACTACAGTTGGAACAACAACATTTCAACAAATGTTAGTTCAATTCTCTTCATTGTAGTTCTATGATGAAGAACGTAGGAAGTTATATTACAAAAAGAACAAGCATGAATCTCAAATACTATTTTTGTTATCGTGATTTGTAAAAGATATCTTCTATGCTAACAAATTTAAATATTATTTACATAAAATTTAAAGAATAAAAATTTGCATAAAGTTTGCATGATTTTAATATATAATTTAGTGTGGTTATTTAAAAAAGTGTTTATTGAAAGTCTGATTCAAAAAATTTATATGTATTATTGAAATTTGATTTCTTGATCAATGTACAAAAAAGATGATCTTATACTAAATTTTGCTATATGAATTAAATATTGAAAGGTATGATGGACTATTTCATATATTTAAAGTATGAAAAAAACAAGAGCTTCCCATAAAATTAAAACCATATTTTAATAAGTTAATTGTGTAATAAACAAGGCATGTAAATGTACTCTGCCAGTGAATGGAAAACGGAAAAAGGAAAATACTGACAAATAGAATTGGACATAAATTTGATATTTAAATATATATAATATGTAATATGTAATATGTAATATATAATATATGATATTGATATATAATATATCATATATATTAATATGTAATATCTTACATATTATATATCTATAGTTCCAAATAAAAAATTTAGATATGTAATTTGTGAAATACTTTTATGGAAATTACAAAGAACAAAAATTATTGATGTTTATATTATTGAGTTCAATTTATTTTTTATATTTGTAAAATTTTGATATCATTTAGACACAAAATGTATGTACTTTTTATTTTTACTTCATAACTGCAATTTGAAAATGTTTTCGTAATTTCATTATTGCATATATTTTCCAAATAGTGTTAAAAATATGGAGGTATGCTATGATATTTGTTATTGCACTATAATTTCAATATACTTAAACTAAAGTATCTTAGCTATCAATGGCTAGATCTCTATTGCAATGTATACCTTAAAAAATACTCTAATATATGCTTAAATATATTTATCATATTCAGGCAAAGTATTAATACTCTCATGTTATTATAAATAAGAAAACTATTGTTTAAAAACGTCTGAACGCTTATTATATTGATATAATGAAATTCATTAATGAATATAACATAAATAATAGAATTATGTGCCACATTATAATATACATATATGTATATTTAACAAAGTACAGATAATTTCAATTGACTTTTGATTTACACATTGATTGCTACAAATATATCTGTTGAAAAATAAATAAATAATTTAGGTATTTTTCTTAGATACATGATTCAGTGTATGATATTATATTAAAATATTTTCTAAGCTTTAATAATATTCAGTCTAAGGCAATTGTTCATGATATATGAAATGACAGATACATTTTCCTTATACATTCACAATAATAATAAATTCATTTATGGTAGTTGGTGGATAAAAGTAATTTTGGATGGTGTAAGCTGTATAATGGATTAAAGAATCTCTAAAATTATATAATACAAGTTATATTGGGGTTTCATCTATTAACAAATAATATTTCAAAAATTAGTTACACAGCTCAATATATGTATTTAAAATGATTTTATTCTTAAAATCATTTTTTATTGTTTAATAACATAATTGATTACATTTTATTTATATGTGTATAGAAGTTAATAATATAAGCAAAAAGTTAAAATTTATTTCATTACACGCATAAATAATAAAATCAATAAAATATTACAATATTAAACCTTTCTTATCATTAATCGGCATTTGATATTTTATTTGCTATAATCTTATAAAATACAAGATCTTGTCCTTTAAGTGGCCTTTATAATAGAAAGAATATATTCAAACTTGAAAATTTATAATTTTTCTAATTATGAAGCTTCATAAGTTTCAAAAACATATTTTTTTACAACTTAGCTATTGTAAGATTATTGTATGTGCTTGTTATATAGTGTTTTGTTCATAAAATATTATTAAATAAATAATTTACATGTTCATACTTTTCATTTGAACCATTTGAACAAATAATATATCGCAAATAACATGCAGAATATAATATAAATAATGTTAGTGTTAAACAGATTATTGTATTTCATTATATAGATATTTCTAAATACAAGCACATTGCAATAACTTTGCTTATAGCATGGCTTAATGCTTTAGGTAGATCTTGAATATTATACAAACTAATTATCTAAAAATATGTAATAACATTTAAATAAATGTCTTATTAAATATATAATGGCTAATTATAATATGAAATGTTTATTATAAAATTTATATTATTTGAATAAATTTTGGCATTTTTTGTTTTTTATAACAAAGAAGAAAACAAGAATCAATGAATAATTAAGAATACAAAGAATAGTGGAAAATTAAGCGTGGACATGGAATCTCATAGAAATCCGTGATATTCTACTTTTTAATTGACAATACTCTTATTCCATCCACTATTCAGATTAATTGATTACTCAACGGTTTAGAGTTTGCTAATAAAGATTTGCATGATTAAATGCAGTTGTAAATATAAGTACAGATTGGGGAATCATAAAATAATATGAAGCTATATGAAAATAAGTATAACTATCTTACGAGAATCTGCTTTCCGTATATACGAATGTATGTATAGGAATACGCTCATACATTTATGTGTAACAATTGATAAATACTATTAATGAAATATATTCGTGAAAAAGTAAGGTTATTAAAATGCATAGGGCTCACGGTAAAAATTGTTTAGTTTTAATTATTTCTATTTAAAAATTATAATTTAAGATACATTTCAATCAAATTTCTTTTATTTCATTGACATAAATGCCATATTGTAGATATTCATTATCTTGAATTGTTAAGACAGTAATAAATTTCTGAATATATCATATATATATAAAATATGTTTACACTATATGTTGATAATGTATTTGTTCTCTCTCTCTCTCTCTCTCTCTCTCTCTCTCTCTCTCTCTCACTCACACACACACACACACACTCACTCACTCACTCACTCACTCACTCACTCACTCACTCACTCACTCTCTCTCACTCACTCATATTCATACATTCACTTATTCATTCACTCATTCTTTTATAAATTATAACAATATATTATAACAATACACAAATGTGTGTTTCTATTTCAATAAACATATAATAATAACGTGCCAACCGGTCGATGGTTGTACTAATAAAGAATAACAAAATTATTCTCCGTGTACATGTTGATACTACAATGTGTTTCTCTTTTTCCTTTTTTTTTAATAATTGTGGTAGCTTAAGGTTATCTAAAATAGTATTAAACTATTAAATCGATTTTTCTTTAGAATCTCTTTACTTCGCGTTTTCTTTATTACACGTCCTATAATCTGATTATAATTATAGGACCAACTGATTAAATTAGCTTAAATAAAGAAATTGGGTGTATGTGTATCATATATAAATGTGTTGTGTAAGCTAGTATGAAATATATTGAGATACATGTAGGCGTATCTACAAATGTTATGTAAATATAAAATTTTTATGAAGAATCATATCTTTAATATTTCACATATTATATTCATCTTGAAAATGTCAAAAGTAAAATTAACTGATTAAACATCATTTTAAGTATAATACAATCTTACTGTAATTTATCAGTATTAAAAATGGATCAACGAAACAAACGATCATTTTGTCGAATATTTATACTAAATCGTATATCTGATATTATTTTAATTAAATTTTATTATTAGACCAATGTTAACATATTGGAAATGGATCTATGTGGCTATATCTGTTTTGAAGAATATCGTTGTCGTTATACCTACACGTATCTTATATCCTTAATTTCGTTATTTAACAGAAATTAAGATTAAAATGCCTAACACGTGATAAATGGTAAAGCGAAATTTTCTTAGTGCGAAATTGGATACATGTGAATGAAAGAACAGTTATGTATGATCTATATGCGACACTTCTGTGTTCCTTGTCGTTAGTGCCTCTCGATAGAGGAACTTATTGTATATTTTTTACGCGTTTTATCGTGTATATTTACCTTAAGTGCGATATCCTAATATATATTTTGTAAAAAATCGAACTCAGTATTTATTTTATGAAATATGCACATCAATAAAGTAAAACTGTATCTAGTGGTGTCAGTGTGTAAGGAGTGTGTCACGAAATTTTTACACGGAAAACTACACGTAATGAAATTTTTGTGGGAATTTAAAGCTGTCGAAAAGGAACAAATTTCAAGTACATATTTAAAAATTTCACAAGTAATTTTACTTGAGATTTTTATACTCATATCTCTTCGAATATATTTAGTATTAATAATATAAAAAATATTTTGTATATAATGGCGTGCTTGCTTCGAAATCTAAAGGTGAGAGATAAAACTCAATTCTATTTATTGCAATGGTGTAACAACAGTTTTTATATCGTGTAATGGGCGACAGTGAAATTATATAAATGTGCGTGTACGTTATACTCTAAATGATGCCAGCGACATATCTCAATGGATCATTTTTGTTCGCATACGAATAAAATTACACTTTAAAATATAAAATGTGTGTCGGTTTTTCTTTAAGTCTCTGTCAACATAAATTAGAAATATTTTAATTAATATATTTGTATATTATTTTTTAAGCTTATATATTATCTTTTCAATTCCCTATACCTTGCATTTATTTTTGATAATGCTCGTCCATTCTTATGTATCTTCTTTTTTTGTTATGAAATGAATTTCTTGTTTCTCGTCTCGGGAGCTCTAGAATTTAGTATTTTAATGTTATTTCATTCAATGATCATTCGAATATTTATTTACTCGTACATAAATTCATATCAAAAAGTTTATTAAAATTATGATCTTGACTGGAAGATATGCTTTCAATTGTTTCTAACTTTAACGTATTTTCGCAATAAGAAGAAATATTTATTTCTGAAACTGTTAATCACACGAACGCGATATTCTTTTTATATTTATTTCAATAATATTGAATATGTCAAACCTGTCACAAGCATTTTTTATTTACTACCATGAAGTAAGTGAAGCGAAGAAGTAACATTGGAGGTTCGTATAAAAACTTTGTAACAAATATTTTTCATTCTTTTTTATGAAACCATCAATGCTGAGTATATTATATAAAGAATAACATTTTCCGTAGTACACAATAATAATTTAAAACAGATTCAGTATTTTGAATTTTACATTATTATTAAACGATGTAATTTAATACATATAAATATATAAATATTTATATAAGAATATAAGCAAAGAGGTTTTTCTTATACCTGTCAGTTTCACTGACTTTGGTAGTTAGATTGAATGTAATTCTCTAAACTGATATAAATCCTCTGATATTTTGTGCGATCGGTATTTCAGAATGTGGAAATTTTATGAAAACTTACCATATACTTAACAGTAACTGTTCCCTTTCAGAGGTGGCGCGACAATACAGAATTGTTTCTACCACAAGAAACGATTTTTCTGCCATGGTAGTTTATGACTAAGAAGAGTGCAAGTCTTTCAGGTCACCGATTTAGTTGAAACTTTACAGGTTTATAGATTTCGTCATGCAGTTCAAGAATATATATCATTATAGCCGCACTTACCCAATAATTTTTAAGATATTTACGATTAAAGTTTTATTACTTCTTTAATTATAGATTTATTTCCAATTGTTTTCAAGTGGAGTCGTGGCCTAACGGCGACAATCGAGAATTTTTATGCTGGAGGACCCGAGTTAGATTCCTGTCTCCATAGTTGGTACCTTTCTTCAATTTATTTTTTATTTTGTATTCATTTTTCGCCTATGAAAACATTCTAAATAAACAATTGTAAATAAAATTTCTGAATAAAAAAATTTATTTTTTACGCATTCTTATGCTAGTATATATTTATTACAAAATAATAAGAATATTATGCAAGAAAAACACTTTTCTATAGTAATCTTATTTACTACAGAAAGAAAACGAAAATATAAATAATCATTAGATACAGGAAATACAAAACCTATAATGTAAGTATTAATTATTAAATTAAACATTGTATAAGAATGTTGCTATAATTCCAACTTTGCTGTGTAGCTATAAATGTTCACGAATTAATTACAGGAACTTGGAAATTTATTAATTTTCTACTACGGAATTGATTTGTTAAGATGTTAAATTTTTATTGTCTATTAAGATGAAAAATTTTACCTCAAAAACGAAACTCAAAAAAGTAATAAGAACACAGAAAAGGCGAGGAGGTCGTCGAAGAGCTCGTCAAATGACAGACAAGGACAGAGAGGGGATAGAAAAGGATAGAAGGGCTCCGACAGTGAAAGATTAACGAATTACTCAATTTCCGTGATTAATTTATGAATTTTTATAATTGCATTGCAAAGCTGGAACTTTAGGTAACATTCTTATACAATTTTCTTAAAGAATTTAACATTAATTGGTTAGTTATTAATTATTGTTTGATGGCGTATATGATTTCGTAACAACAACCGTCACGAACTTCCGTAAATATATTTAATACTAAATGAAACTAGAAGCAAAATGTGAACAAAAATGATACGTGAACATGCTCTAGGATATCATTTATATAATGCGTGCATGAAGTTCATAAATTGATTAAGCAGAAAATAGTAATTAATGAAAAACTATTGGTATGTACGGCAAGAATTCAAATACCTTGTGCAATAATCACTAATAATTAAGTAATTGGGGACAAATTTATATCCAAAATTATATTGAAAAGTTCTTGAAGGATTTGCCTTTACGATGCAATTATAAAAGTTCATAAATTAATCACAGATATTGAGTAATTTGTTAATTTTTCACTGCCGAATTGGTTTATTAGGAAGTATCAGAAGCACATAATTAGAGTTAGTAACCTATTCAAAGAAAATCAGTGTCATCTATGATTTTGAACTCGAAGCTCGGATGAGGTAGAAAGAACCATATGAAATCTTTGATGGGCAAACCTATATTCATAAATGCGAGATGGTTTAGGCAGATAAAAAGGAATAAAATTAATTTAGATCATGGCCTCTTATAACAACTAGATATAGAGTATACAGTGAGATTGAAAGGCATGATGTATTCATGATCTAAATAAATATTAATATCAGTGGTCAAAGTCAATGATCATTGCCAATGTGTTAAATTTCAGAATGATGAAACTAAGGTATATAAAGAAAAGAAAGAGGTTCGAATGAAAGCAGTGAGAAGAGGAAATACATATTATGTCGAATTAAGAAACATAAAAGAGGCAGCATACGTATCAAGAGAGAAGGATGTGTGGCATCGACATGCAAATATGAGGATCATTGAAGAGATGGAGAATGAACACTTGGTAATAGTTATGAAAGGTAAAGATAAATTAAATATAGAGTGTAAATATTGCATTAAGGCACAAATAAATACTTACAGGAACTTGGAAACTATAAGAGCAGCAGTATTAATTAATAATGAGGCTGTGGCACATGGAATTGATTGAGCAAATGAAGCCAACGTTAAATGGAGGTAAAAGGTACGTCTTACCTGTTGATGATTATTTAAGAAAAGAACCATTTGATTGACTGATTTATAAATGACTAAAGATTTAATATGAAATATTATTGACAAAGGTTTTTTTTATTATAGGAGACTTACAAACATGAGTAATATTTATATGCAAGAGCCAGCCACTATAGGTAAAGTAATAAGTATTAGTTAATAATATTTCAATGGATTGTATATCTGATTTAAAAAATTTAACCGATATACAATATTTACTTTCTAAATATCTATATTAATATATTAAATAATTTCTAATTTGAATTGCAATAATAAATAATAAATTCTAATAAATTTGATTTTAAAAGTATTTTACATTAATAAAACTAATATATTTGTTATAACTAGGTTATAATGAAAACAACTGTTGGTGATATTGAGCTAGAATTATGGGCAAAAAAACTCCAAAGGCATGTAGAAATTTCATACAATTATGTATGGAAGATTATTGGGATGACACTATATTTCATAGAATTATCAAAGGATTCACAAGGTAGCGTTCCCACAAGTACAGGAGAAGGTGGTAAAATACATGGTGAACCATTTAAAATGAGACTATATTTAAAAATAAAATGAATTCCTTTCTTATTCAAAAATAATTGTTGGATATATGTGTTTTAGGACGAATTTCATACAAGATTAAGTTTTTGTCGATGAGATTTAATTGTTATGGTTAATGCTGGAAAAGATGACAATGGTTCCCAATTCGTCTTTACTCTGAGTTCTACACCAGATTTGCAGAATAAACATACAACCTTTGGTAAAGTTACTGGAGGAACTATATATAACATGCTTAAACTTGAAGAAGCACTTGTAGATGAGGTAAATTTAATGTTTACAAGAAAATATATCAAGAATTGATATAAGTATAATATTTCCTCTTTTTTCTAGAATGATAGACCACTTTATCCTCCAAGATTGATGAAAACTATAATATTGAACAATCCATTTTCTGATATTATACTAAGAATAATAGTGCAGGGAAGTGAAGAAGTAAGGGACAATTCAAAAACTAAAACAGCAGCAGCAAATAAAAATCATATATGTTTGCAGAATTTAGCCCTGATATTATTCCTTACAATGAAAAATTGTGTTACAGAGATTTCAATCTTTTATCATTTGGTGAAGAAGTAGAGGAAGATGAAGAAGAATATGTGATATTAAATAAAATGTTTAGTGGTAAGGGAAAATTAGCTCATGATCATTTAACTAATCCAAAATGAAAATAGTTTAGTGTGACAATAAATTTAATTATGTGCGCATTTTCGCAAGTTAAAATATTAAATCGCCGGTGGAAATATGTTGACACGTTATTGTTAAGTTTTGCAAATAAGTAACTGATCTTTATTTTGAATTTATCATCGTACATATTATAATTTTGATTTACGGATATTGAAAAGAACCATATGAAAGAAATGTATATATTATTTGACTACAAAACTATTTTAATATTTGAGAATTATATTATAAATTCGTAATTCAGTCTTTTTATCACAATAGTTATGAGTTATAGCTTTCTAGAATTTAATTCCAGATATACAGTATTGTTTTGTTAAATATAGTAATAGACTAGCTTCGATAGTCTGAAGCGCTAAAATATAAAAATGGTATACGATGTAGAGAGATTTAAGTATCACTCAACAGATGGCGGTAGTTGCAACTATGGCGAGTCAAATATCAATCGCGGTTAATCACGTGTTTGCTTGCCAGTTTTCGGTTATAACTTTCCGGGTTACATTTCTAGTAATAAGTGAATAGTTATATCAGAAAGAAACAATTGCTTGCCTTTTTATAATATATGTAAGTATGCTGAACCTAACTGTTTAATTAATATTTATATTTGCGTGTGAAAATTTGCACGTTGAAATTTGTAATTTCTATTTTAGTTTAGCCTTATAAATCATAACCTATAAATTTAACGAACTACAATTTTAATCTGCTAAATTTAATTCGATTTTGAAAACACTGATTTTATAACTAATTCATTTTTGACAGATGATATTTGTGGAAGAGATGCAACAAGTGAGAAAATTTCATACGTATCAACGCTTCCAGTTAAAACGAAGGATCGAAATTTTCATCTTCAATGCCCATCTTTGGCAGGAGAATATTACACGTAAGTCATACATACGCTTTCGTACATTTACTCGAACAGTATTATCGTATATTGAACGTTACATTGTTCATCGGCATAGCGCGTTGTAAGATACGTATTCCCAATTATCTCTAATCGGTAGAGCAATTTATCAATTATTCTCTTTGTGTCGAATATACATAAAGTATCTTGTCAGCAACGATTACAAACACGTGGTATGTATATATTACACGCGTTGCAGCCATACGATGATTTAGCATATCTGTATACGAGGTTTACCCCTGTAAACCAACGTTAGCTTCGAGTCATGGGGATTTGAGGCGCCCTTGTAACGAATGAAGTCAATACATTAGGGGAGTTAATCCCATCAAAAATAGAATATGATTTAACGTAAAATAGCTATTACTTAGATTACAAGTATAACTTGTATGAGTCTTTACGCAATGTGCTTAAGAGCGAACTTGCGGAATTCCCTCCTCCACTTGCCCCCTCTTATTCTAAAGTGCCATCGATGGAGAATGTTTTTGGAATTAATGTGCTCGAGTTTCAAACTAGGTCGAACGAGGATCGAATGATGCTTCGTATCGTTGAGCATTTAAGCGTCATGGTGAATCCATTTGCGATTTCAAGATTAATTAAATCTTTAACCAACCGATCTGTGTTCGTAAATACGCATTACAACGATAATCGAATTAAAAGTTTCAGCGTTGAAGACATCGAACGATTTCCTAATATTTTCACGATGGGTCGATCCGAAAGGAGAAGTTTATCCTCGCACCGGTTTTTATTGAGCCATGAAAACACGTTCTTACATTTATCGATGCTCTGCGCTTCGAGTTTCACATCTCCGCTTTTTTCTTCTTTCCAATACCGAAGAGGCAAACATAAATTGTTTTCCTACGCACGACTATAAAGCGGTGCCATGCTTTAAGCAAATATCCGGCTGCCTCCTTGGATATCCGTGGTCCGTTCGATCAGGACGCATAACAGGAATAGCTGGTAAGGCAGAAACGTGTTTGTTGGTCCTAAGAACGAAGACGAATAGGCACGAGTTGAACCATAGAGGCATAAACCAATCAGTCTAATAGAATCTCCCCTGTTGCCTATCGAATGATTCATAGGACGTCGCATGGGAAGCGAATTTATTAATAAGAGGCAGTCAGCCATGCCACCAGACCGGCTCCGAACTGATTCGTCATTATTACATGGGTTCTGACCCAGCGATCTTAACATCCAACGCTAATTGGTCGCCGTGAACGCGTTTCAGCTGCTGATTTATCGTGCCAATAAATAGTCGCGTCTCCCTTTCGTTCTTTCTCTCAGTTCCTCTTGCACGTGGGTTCTAAGATGAACTGTTGCGACTGTAAATGAAGATTTAACGAAACGCTACGAGAAAGGGCCGGTTCGACTCCGTTAAATCCTGTTTCGCGAAAGAATTATAACGATTGCCCGACTGCACATACGCGATTACATGGTACGCAAACAAGGGAAGAACGACTTGTCATGCATTATACGTATTTGCAGCATTTTATACGGCGAGACGGATAGATTAAAACACTCGATGCTATTTTACCCCGACGTTATAGATGACAGTCAATTTTCGAGTCGGTACGAGTGAGAATGAACAGCGTGTGTATGCGTGTATGTATGTATTACTCGTGAGCTGGAATGATTGTTATTAGTTACACGTTCCTCGAAGCACATATTGAAACGCACACACAGTCTGGGCCATATTTATTATCTCAGTTTTCCAGCGATTCATTAATCGCGTGTTTAAAGACTCGAGCTTAGCTAGTATTCGATCATACCTTTCGTTAGTTACGGAAGTGGGTATCATAAGCGATATCACGATACCAATCGTGTGTACACAGCTCTATAAATTGACTCGGCAAATATTCGTACAGAAGGCAGGTCTAGGTTGTACGTTACGAAAATAAAATTCAAGAATAATTGGAGAAAGTAGCTGAGCAATTTTTTCACCGATTAAATAGTGCAATTACCGATGAGTCAGTTCTCTATTCTCGACGCGGTGCGTGCCACCCTTGTATCATCGCGATATTTTAAAACGTTCACCCCGCCTCGAACACGTCGTTCTCGAGGCATCTCGTATCGCGAAGCGCAATCTCGCAGTTCCCTCGAAATTGCCTGGTATTTTTCGGCGCTCCGCGTACGCAGTGGTCTCCTATTCATTACGAAAGCAAATGCACGAAAGTTTTCAAAGTAAGCATTAATGCCGGGAATGGGATGCACTTATTTATCCGACTGTTACATCAGGCTTTACGTAACCGCGCCGGGTACTGGAACGCATTATTGCGGATAAAGCAGGTCCACGAGTATTTGAGAGAGTCATGAAGAGACGAAGAGAAGGAGGAAGAG
>NW_016907864.1:1321594-1347972 GCF_001483705.2 Eufriesea mexicana | reverse complement strand
AGAGAGAGAGAGAGAGAGAGAGAGAGAGAGAGAGGGGTGAGAGGAAGGACAAAGAGACGTTACAAGCGCACTGGATGTGCAACTTCTTGCGCAAGAGGTGCTCTGCAGTGATTCATCATTGTTACCAGGAATATTGGGATATATATCGGGGAGGTCCCTCGGGCTGAAAGCAAATGGAGTAGACAGGGGTCTATACCCTCCATCTACTTAAATGCCCCTACATTCCACCAATGGAGGGTACTTACGCGAGCCCCGTTCCCTGCAGTTTTCTGATTAAACTACGTCGATTTCCATGAACGAAACGTACTTTACGCGAGACTTCACACGATTGACTTTACGCTCTTCATCGGATGTATTAATCCTTTCCGGGTGCAGTTGTCGGTCGAGTAAGGAACCATGGGTGCATCGGGGAACCGTCGTTGGAATACGTAATGGAATTTTCGTTGGTTTCAATGGATGATGCATTTTAATCTACAAATGGATGCATTTTAGACGAAATACGGGCAGCCGGTGTCGAATAGGTCGTTGGATAGAGGACTCCAAGTACCTTTCCCTCCATTCCATTAACGTCGAAAGACGTTAAGTAAACGTAAAAGTAAATTTTTCAGGAGAAATGAAACATCGTGCCTAATGGGTCCCAATATTTTGTAGAAAACAACAATGTCTTATCAATTTTCACACTTACGTCTTCCACGAGAAGTCCAGAACTCCTGGATTCTTCGTCATCCTCTTCAACGAGTAACCTGGCGCGTACCGTGCACGTGTCGCGTCTCTTTTTGCCACGCAATTCCTTCCGCATTTTTAACGAGCCCAACGAATCGCCAGGGGTGAACTCGAACGCAGCTGTAATCTCTGGTCGTGGGCCAGCCTCCAATCTGTCATCGGTTTCTCCACCTACGCCGCGTGCTGAATTTCATCTAGCGAGAAGCGTATAAAAATAACCGACACGGCGAACGTGCGCCATATGCGAAGTACGCCATGTGGCAGAGGGTCAACAATGTCACCGAGGAGCGTCTTCACCGTGTGCCGGGGACTAGAAGAAGAATGCTGAAAAAAGGGTGTTCCGCGTTCGTGCAGCACCTGCCTGCCTCGAGGTGAGACGTCGCTAGGACTCTCTCGAGTCTCTCTCTCCTGAAAAGGGATTATCCGTCCTGTGTCCTCTCTCTCTCTCTCTCTCTAACCATCGCGGTGGTTAACCAAAGTGTAACGCGACGATCAAACGTTCTCTGGTCGTCCTTCCCCGTCAAAGGGAATTCTTCTTCCCGGGGCTAATATTGGGCTGGTGTGCGTGCGAACATCTACAGGATCTATTCGTGTGACGAAGTTTGCTTCAGGAACGCACGCGCGAGCAGAAGTTTCCCGCGATCGTGCGGTTCCGCTGGACGATAAGGGTGAAAGTTTTTCCCTAGTTTTTCCCTCCGAAAGAAGCACGACGAACGAACGAAGAATTAATAATTTTATTAGGAAAAATCCCCCAGTGGTTCGGTTCGTCCTTCCAGCCCGAACTCTCGACACTCTCGACGCTATCGCTGCCAAGTTTCAGTTCGCGATAACACTCAGGTAAATTCGAAATTGCCCCGAAGAAAGCTCGTTCCCGGCCTTGGTGTTCTCCCCGCACCTCCCTTCGCAGATTTTATTTCGAGATCCCCGTGGTAAGCGGCGAAAGCGAACACGAAGGATTCTTTCGGGAAAGGATAAAACACGCGTTTCGTTTGTTACAACGAAATCCTGCGGGCAGGGATTCTCGTTTCCCTTATCCCGGGGGCGAGGGAGCCCAGAATGTCTGGGAGGGTCGAACGAGGACGACGTTCACTTAGGCTGATATCGAGTAATACAATTAGCCCGATACGTATGGCTAGATCTAAACGTTACTTCATCCCGAAGCTCGTTCTTCGAATCTTGGGTTGTTCGAAATCTTGTCGTTGTTTAATCTTCGGTTTTCTATAGGAGAACGGTAGCGTCGAAAAGGTTGCCTTTGAGATGAAAGAAATCACGGTCGAACACACGCTGGTATTATATACTTTCGTTGTCCTGTAATAACGAAACCCATGTTCGGTCTATTACGATAATGAGAGTCGAAATCCCGCGGTAAAACAGTGTTTCTGCTGTCCTAAGGCGAGAAAGAACGTCGAGGAGGGATTGTTGAACGAGGGCAAACCTGCCTAGAGGTAAAGTACCCTTCGGTCCCTACTCGAAAAGGGATTATCCAGCCTCGACTGTATCGGTGGTTCGCCACAGTGTAACAGGACGATCAAAGTTCTCGGTGCGTCGTGTCCCGACCTATAAAGGGAGCCTGTGCGCCGGAGGCATCGCGGAATCACGAAAATACATAGACACGCATACACAGACGGTAGGATGCGCGTATAGTCCTGTTGCAGGGCCCACCAGAGAGGGCTGAACCTTGTTATTGTTAGTTATCGCATTAATACTCGACGATGGTGACGGTCTTAGGTATCCGTGTGCGAACATTACGCGGCCACGTCGCTGTTTTGGATCCAGTGTGCACAGCCATTAGCAACGGACCGGGGGTTGTATAGGCGTCCTGTTCAAACACTTCCTCCGTCGGAATTTGATCCGTCTGCTGGGATCTCTCGCCTGTTCCGGGACCCTGGCAAAGTACATCGGGTATCCGGATTTTCTTCCTTCCGAGACACCTAGCCGATAGGTCAGACGATACCTTGGTCGATGATATTTTCTGAAAATGGCCTCCTGCCACCGATAGCGTGCCTCCGAAGGATGTCTGCCGGCGCTGCAACGTAAATCGAAAGTGAATAGCTGCTCTTGCAGGGTCTTTCCTGTGCTTTTAGCGGAGCCCCGATTATTATTAGCGCGCGAAACTTCGTTAAGATCGACGTGTAACGCGATGCACCTCTGATGAGAATTTAGCAGGGTTAATTGTACGGGCAAGTCCAAGGATAGAAACGAACTCTTCCGCAGTTTCCTTTGAGAAATAGATTGCTCGTAGATCCATCCTTCCTGTCACTTGAATTTTCATTATCGGCTAGAAGTGTCGCCTAACGAGGAGAACGAGCAGGCTTGGTCGAGCTCGAATGAGATAGAGCGATAAAGCATTGACTCGGTGTCAGGAAGTCTTAATCGTCGTAGTCATCGTTGATAGCGTAGAGACTCGTTAACTGCTACGCCTGTCGCATTCGCTTCGAGAGTAGATGGATCGGTTCAGTTCGGTCTCATGAAATCAGAATTCGGTCTCACCCTGTTCCTCTGCCGGAGTCACGCGTGCCGCGAAAGCTCGAGTACGACAGAGCTTCTCGTAATTAGCTTAGGAATTTAGATCAGCGATGTGTCGAGGGAGTTGCAATAACGATATCGAGCGACGATAGGGAAGCCGGGTAAGCGTGGCGTCGGAAAGAAGTGGAGGCGTCGCTGCGTGGAGGATGGGGAATCCGCTCTATAAATCTAGGGACAAAAGCGGTGGGCTGGCAAATGTCAGGATGTCGTCGACGATGTTTCTCCCGCTGCGTGGCCACGGTGCAAAAAGTATCGATGACGATACCGACGACCACGCGGGTCGGTAGTTGGGCCTTTTTTCCTGTTAAAAGTCACAGCTGCTCTCACACCTCCGCGACCACGTGGCGCTCGATCTCGTTCGACCGGAAGTGGCCGTGCATACCGCAGTATGTTCAATGTCAAGGACAGCTGTTCCTCTGTCTCTGAAGCTGTAATACCGATTTCTTCGTCCCCTTGGAAAATTTTTTCTCCTCGCTCGAGTACACCCAGGAGAACGAGCTCGTGTGTTACGCGTCAGGGTGCTTGATCGCTTTTACAGGAAGTCGTAACGTATCGAGAGTGGCGCGCGTCTTCGACAAGGAGGAACCGAGCGATCCGAAGCGATTAACGCCTGTCACGTATCTCGTGTCTTCTGCCACTATGTCACGAGGCGAAAGTTGGTCGGGAACTCGTGATACGAGGTAGCGTAATCGCTACGGTAATGGGAGAAATTTAAGTAAAAACGATACGGGGTAGTCAGAAACAGGGCATCTGATCGACCTCCGTGGGGCTCGTTCCGTGGAAACGATGGAGATGGTGAAAGGTTTCGTTTCGCGATTATCGTGGCTTTTTTTAAATCGATTTCTTGCCTCCTTTTCTTCTTTTATTTTTGTCTATAATTGCGGAGGTATACGATATCGGTGCAATTAAACGGGAGTTGTTAACGCGAAGGGCTAATGACTTCGTCGAAGTGTCTCTTTTATAATATCAATCTAGCAGCGAGCATCAGAGTGGTTTATATCTGTCTACTGGGATATCCGGTATTAAGAACTTGGCGATAGTCCAGCAATTAAAGTGTGGCAGTGGGGTGTTCCGTTCTGAAAAGATCCCGAGCCCAGTTTATTCCAGGGTAAACGCGATTCTTCTGCACTCGATCCACGGCGTGGCCTTTGATAATTGTCCCTCAATGTCCACGACATCTGGGAAATTAGTGAGAGATAATAATTAACGTTTCTCTTTCGCACAAACGACGATGGAGTCCTCAAAGCGTCTTTGGTAGCGAGATCGTGGCTATGCAGAGATCGTACGCGTTCTGCCGTCCTTTGCCCGAACCCTTTGATCCCCGTGTTTGTAGACGGAGACTGCCTTGCGGGCATGTACTTGTTATCACTTTGAATATCAGCCTCGTTGACGATGAACTTTATTAACGTTATTAAGACAAACTCTCGTGCATTTATTTCCGTGATCTTTAATCACCCATCGATTACCTCTATTGAAACACGCTCTCAGCGATGTACCAATCGCGTGGAATGCATTCCCATTATCGTTGTATTACAAGGTAATAACCTCGTGTAAATTTAAATAATTTAGCAATTTAAAAATATTCTCGCAAACGAAATCGCGTTACATCGATATCTCGCGTGGCACTATAAACTCTGTTAAGCCCTTACACAAATTCAAATAACTTTTAGATTTTGAAGGCTCTTCGCTAACGCCTTTGTTTATAACATCGTGACTCCTAGTAAGGAAATCGTGTCGAACATAGTTATGACCGGTGAGAGCTGTAAGTAGATAGAGCCGAATGTAAACATTATCAGGTTGGGACAGGCTCGCGGTTAATTTCCGCCGATGTTTTGCTGCCTCAGTTGCGTGTTATTCTTCATAGTGTTCGGACGTAGTGGCTCGACGTGTGACCGACCTTGCTGTTGACTGTGGCACGCATCATCGGAACGTGAACGATAAGGCAAGTGGTTAAGAATCATCGGTGACCGATACTTTCCCATAAAATCTATCCCCCATCACCGACCCGCGTCCCCGTTATCCCCCGATCAACAACCCACGACGAGTTCCCAAACGAACGGTATTTATCGTCCAGCGAAATCTAACACGGGCATTGAATCGCGTTTGAGTTTCGCGAAATTGGCGTTTTACGTTGAATTAATCTCACCCGTATCCACGACCCTTCGGTCCCGCTGGTTTCCGTTCGGAACGTGCCCTCTCGCTGCTCAGCTCATCAAACCCCAATCGAGTCGGCGGGTTCGCGACTGCATGAGAAAGGGGCTGCGAAACGTATGGCGAACACGGCTTATAAAAGGACGGGGGGTACAATAGCGCGACGAAATACATATTGATACAGCCCAGCGTTGCGTGACGCACGGTAGATAGGGCACGCGCGTTTCCAGACACCCCGGCTGACGTTTAGGCGCGGTTCGGGAGTCGCATCCGGGAAAATTAGCGAGCAATAACGATTAGCGTCCGGTCGGTTGACAAACGGCGACCCGCAAAGCGACATTTCGTGGTCCACCTCTCTACCCGGATGTGTTCCATGGAAATCGTTCCGGGACCCCGTGGACCGACCCCGGCAGCCGGTAGAGAAAAGGACATTGTCCTGGCGGGCCGCAAGCCAGCGGGTGGCTGCGAGGATTCACCCGGCCTCAGCGGCTACCTTTTGTGCTCGGTTAAATGAAAAGTCATCTCGAATCTATTACTTTCGAGTTTTGCCACTGGCCAGTGTAAATATTTGGCCTTTCGGCCACGGTGTCGCCATGCAGATAGGGAGGATTCCTTCCTCTCATTGTTGCCGCTCGATAATTTATGATCCGCATTCGCCACCCTCTTCGCTAACTGCTTTTACCCTCTTCTTCGCACCTAGTCGTAGCTTCTCGTTCTCTGCTTCTCTCGATCTCTCTCTCTCTTTCTCTCTTTCGATCTCACGAACACGTAGAAAGGAATACTAGGCGTGACATACGTAGGTGTGACACCCGCGGCGATAATTGTCGGATGGTTGCTGGCGTTGGGCGAACTTTTCGCACTTTTCACGCGATCTTCCGGGAACCGTAGCCCCGTGACAGGGGGGCGCGGACTCGTTCGTCGCGACGTAGCAGGGGCTGTTCGCTGATTGTGCCGATTGTTCGTTGCCGATTTCGACGAATCTTCCTCCGGGACGAGGCTTTGTTGGCACATTGTACGCCTGGTACCCGGTGGCCACGTGGCGTGTCGACGATAGATTCCGGTTTATGGGCGGTTTAGGAATTGGCGGTTTGATTGTCGCCCATAGACACTGGGAGAATAGGTGTTTAACGATACGGTAAATGGTGGAATTCGTTTAGATGGACCAGGGGATGATTCGTGCGCGATTCGTGCGAAGGAAAAAAGGGACACTGTCCCTGGTGAGAGATGGGGTTGTTGCTGGTGGAAGAAGGAAGCGGGTATGGAGATAAACAGTCTCGTTTTCGTGGGTTGGGACATAGTCGGGGAGAATGGTCCTGGTGGAAAGCTGGCCGGCAACGGGAACCACGAAACCGTATGGAAATTCGTGTTTTAAATTAAAGATCCGCAGACAACGCGGGTCGGTGTATAGACAAACAATAGAAACAATGGATGCTCGTTGGTTCTATCCACTGTACACGGGCCGCATGCGTAGAGACCATTCTTGAGTACACAATGGCTACAAGGTTTTCCAAATAAAAAAAAGGAGGAAGAAGAGAGGGTGAGAGAGAGAGAGAGAACGAGGGGGGAATAGACGAAGAAAAGAAAGAGAGGCGGAACGAGAGAGAAAAAAGATGTGAAAAAAGGAAAAAAGACACTCCTCGTCATAAGCGCGGCGGCGAGTGTGTGCTTTGAGATGTTAAAATCGTCCCGCGGCTCGCGGCAAATATTTGGTCGGGAAAGCAAATGTTCTCGACATTACGAGAAGAGCTTTTCAAATAATAATACCATGTATCGACCAAACGGGGCGGCGGGGACTTTAAACGTTAACGAAATTTCACGCTTACAGCGTTTAAGAGTTATTCATCCTGGTGGTACCGTCATTGTGCGATCGACGCCGCGTTTCTAAAAGGCGTCTCGAGACGACAAGGCGTTCTCATTTAAATTCTTAGCCCATTTGCTCACCCCGCTTTTGTTCGTGCCCGCTAACGCTCGATTATTTCCCTCCGCCTCGCCGGCTCTCTCGATATCGCCCACGGCGCGTCAGCGAAAGTAAACTTTCGAAATTTCTAGCGATCCAAGGTTGGTCGTGTGCTTATCCGTGAAGGAGGGGGAAAAAAGGGAGGGAAAAGGGGAAAAAAATGAAAGAGAAAATCGAGGAAAAAGGAAGAACCGGGAAGTATATACGCCTGCGAACTGCGCGGAGATTCTCTATATCTTGCTGTTATTCCGCGCGCGGACTTTGTCCTCGAAGTTCGGGCCGCAGGTTTATAAAGGTAAAGTTCCAGTGAAAGGATAGGCATAGCCTCGTTGCTGTTGTTGCAGCTGCCAGCCGGAATTTCGGTGAGAAAACAAAGTTCTTCGAAAAGTAAAACGCCTAGGGGCGCATTGAAACCATTGCCGGGCCGCTCCGCTTCCCATCGCCGTCGTCAAACTTTATCTTCCATAAATTTATATTCCGCCGTGTTCCGTGGCAAGTACGCGGGCCGGCCAGTGACTTCGCGATTCTTCCATCCCCCTGTGTTGTTCGAACGATTTAACCCCTCGAGCTGCCGGGGCGACAGTCGAAATCGTGCGTGTTTCTCTTTCCAAGTGCCACGACTCGTTGTCAAACATAGTCGTGGCAACCGATTCTGAACCCCCCGTTTCCCCTATATTCGTAATTTAATTCGAATAATTTTTAACGAATCGAAAGGCACGTCCTACCCCTTGTTCGCTACTATCATCGATATTCTCGCATCGAAACACACGAAGCATCGATTAAATTTCGGCAAAGAGAAAGCACGTCGAAATTCGTTAACATCAGTTATATCTTCATTCGCGAATTACACGGTACAAGTACTTAAACACTCCGGTACTCGTGTAGTAAAACGAATTAAAACACGTATACACTGGAATTACGGAGCTCTTATGTACCCTTATGTACCCTTATGTACCCTTATGTACCCGTTTATCGAAACGTGTAATGACCACGAGTATTAAAATCAAGGATTTTTAATTCCACGACACGTGTTACACGTGCTTCGTTGATATACCGAGCACGTATGAAAGCCAAAACCGCGTGTATAACACGTTCGAACCGTCGAACTCTAGCTGCGGAGCAGCTGAGGAGTCTACGACGATTCGATCGCTGCTTTCGTTTCAATCTGTCGTTACGGGTCGTAACTGGAAAGAGAGGTAACACGATGCCACGGTAAAATATCGCGTGCCGAGGCATATGGGGGAAAAAAAAAATTTCGAGATTGCTAAAACGCGCCGCGAAGGGTGGCGCGTTAGGCGCGAAATTTAATTAGGCCGGCACCTGCTCGTTATTATTTCCATTCTGTCGCACCTGAGCAATTCCTCGGTAATCGATGCTGAACGCTCGGAACGCAACGTGAAACCGCGGACAAGCTGGATGCAAATGAAGCAGGAACACGACCTGGCCAGCTGCGGATGTTCTTGTCCGGATGGCTACTACGAGTGACTTGTATACATATTTGTTGCTCATTTGTTCATGCGCGTCAGCCTCTCGGTCCGGACCAGATTCCCGAACAACGAATTTCTCAAATATTATTTCAGGATGCTCTCTCTTTCCGTGGCGGAAGCACCTCGTGGCGCGGTCTGATGAAAAACACCACGACCTTCTTGGTCCCAGTCGCTCTTTCGCTGCTGAAACTAGGATTAGTTTCGTGGAACTTCTAGGACGCGTCACACCCCGTCAACTCTCTTCCCTTCGACGTATTTGAACAGGTTGCCGATGACAACGGGCCATGAAAGAGAGAATTCAGAACCCTGAACGCTTTGGCTACTCTCACGAAGATCCTGCGCGAAGGATTCGAGAATGGGGAAGCTGTGTTGACATTTCGTTGGACTTATTAGGTCCGTGTCAAAATCTGATCTCTCCGTCCCGAAACGGGGACGTTTTTCAACCCAGATTCGCTAAAAATCGAATTCGAGTTTTCGAGCCTCGTAAATCCGAGAGAGCCCCTAACGCGGAGACTAGCGAGGAATTTATAAAGCTATTCCCGTCGAGTTTATCGATACACGGTTCGAAACTACCGTTTGACAGGGAATGTATCCTAACACGGTCTATTCGGTTGGTTTCAACCAGGCGTCATTCTTTTTTAGAAACGTCTGGCCCCGGTCAAGCGTTGCGGATAACGCTCTTGCTTCCGCGCAGCTAGTAGAAAGGTGGCTGTCTGCTGGCGAAAGGGAGAGCTTGGCGAGTGTCGCTTTCCAGGCACGCGAAAAAAATCAGACCCAGCGACACACAGGAGAGAGCATGGTCAGCTTTATCCTTGTATGGGGTCTGGAAAGGAGCGGCACGCGAAATTTAAGAGGCGTCCGCAAGCTGTGTACTCGATGTTGGCCGAGGGTATATGGCAGATGGCCGGTCGATCGGTGCACAGGATTCACTTGCGTTTCGAGGACTCGCTAATTTCGCGGTCCTATCTTGGGCCAAGTCGCACACGGATGTGTTCGTGGCCAGGCGATGGCCAGATGACGGGACCACCGCGTTACATATCGCCACGTGCCTTTAAAGCTTCGCGAGGAAATCGTGTCCCGACGGCATGCCATTATTACGGCCGGCCATACAACGTAAATCCGTTGTTATTCAGGTCAACGATAAGTGTCCAGCTGGCTACGTATACTGGGTCTCGTGGCCACGCCGCCGTGGTCGTTTTAAATTGATAAGGACTTTTCGACGAAGAAAGTAAAATGCAAATCGAAACACGTGCGCTCCGTCGAGTTATCTCTTATTAACGTGAAAAATGCATCTCTCGTGCGGCGTATTGTGCCGGTTCATCAGGCGCATTTATTTCATGCACCGGCTCCTTTTCCAGCAACGAGCCACGTCAGAGCAACGTACCCGGGGAAATTTCTTGCGTTTTATCGTATTTACTTGGCCGCCCGCACGTCCCGGCCGTAATAAAAGTCAAAGACGTAAATCTCCTTGCAGTGCTTTTTAATTTGCGTACTCCGGTTATTTCAATAAAGCAGCCGCTTTCAGCGTTCAATTATGCCCGCTGGAAATGGCCGACTTTGATGCTGCGAGCGAAGGATCGGTCAGACCGTTTGAACCTATAGCTTCGTTGCGGGTTTTGCCGATAATTCCGCAAAGATTAACGTGGTTTTTTTTTTTCAATTAATATTAACTCAAAGCGGTGGTCTCTAAAGATTTCCTTTTTACCCCATAATTGAATATTACTCCTTCGAATTACTCGAATCTTTCATCGCGTTAATTTGCAAACGTCGCAGAATTATAATTATCCACAATTTCGATGTGCAGTTACATCTCGTGTAACACGGCAGTTGTACAGCACGATTGATATGTAAAAGAAATTATTAATACTCTTAATAAACATATTTCTTAACACGTTCCGTGCCACGTGACATTTATATATGCTCCACTCTAAACTTTCCATTTAGGTCATTACAGTGTTTCGTTTTCTTTAACTTAAATTATGCAACTGTAACGGTTATTTGCAGAAACAAAATTCGTTTTTTTATCACGCAAATTTATCTTAAACATCACGTCTTTCCTTGATAATAGCGGTTTTCTCAGTCTTATAAATATTAACGTTGAACAAGGACCTTATATATGGCGTGAAAATCGCGGGTCATCGAAATGTGGCATAATTAATGTGATCGCGATAACGTCGTTGCATTAGTTTCTGAAACCTACTATTATTATTTGCATCTATTCTTTGTCCCGTGAAACACGATTTTCTGTAGCACGACATATTTTCGGAACCCACATAATCGTGGCATACAGCGGCTACTTGTACTCCTGTGCATGTATGCACGTATAAAATAGAGCTGCGAATTTTCGACGACGTTTCTTCGTATATTTCCAGAGGGTAGCGTCAAACGGCGAGACTAATATCAATAAATCGGTCTCTGATAGCAAACCAAGTCGTAGTTTCTGTCTCGTTACGCAGGTACGTCCCACGGGATACGTAGTTGGAGGTATAGGAATACCTTGCCAGTTTGTATAGTAGCAGCCCTACTTCCTGGCGCCCCTATTGATCCCCCTTTATCCCGGAGCTCCTAGTCACGACATCGCCAAGAGGCACAGGCAGAACCTCACAGTCAAGGGGGTGATGTTTAATTCAAGTCCAAGCACAATGCTTCCTCAAGAAGCGTCTCTCTCACTTTCCATATAAATTATTCCGCGGTCTCGCATTCAAAGCCCTCCCGACCTCCTTCCCCTCTTCCGCCCTCGCTACGCAAAGGAATGCGCCGAAACGACCTCGCGAAAAAAATCTACGCACCTTTCTGCAAAGTGTCTACCGTTCCGTGAAAAGAGGCTGGCTCAAAGAGGCTCCGTTGGCCGCTGAAAAATTAAGGAACCTGTCCCCGGAACGGATTTCGAAAGGTACCTGCGTCTAATGGCGAGGATCCTGATACCGTGCCGCGAGAAAACGCTCTTTATCCGAACGGATTTAAGGAGAGACCTCTACCTAAAATTTTCCGGCTTCTATATACTCAGTTCGAAATCAAATGACTCATTTGGGTTACTGCTACTCTTATCGGTGATTCCGAGTAATTACCAGTTAATTCTAATCTTCTTCTCATATCGTACTGAAATTGATTGATAACCTTTCGATGGTTCAAATCGTATTCGACATTTTATATCAATCGGTTCATAGTCAGGAAGCTATTTTCATAGTTTCCTACGCGAGTTGACATGTCTTCGCGGGGTATATTTAACCATTATTTCGACACGTTAGTGCTGGGAGATCACTGACCTCCTATATTTCCAAGACATAGTAACGAGATTCAAGCACTGTGTATATCAAGCTAGCCTAACGTATCAGACTTTTAGACAACGTATTAAATGGATCATATTAAGCGCGTTCCTCCAAACGCATAAACTCTTGATGCGAGTTTGATATTAGTTTGATAAGCATAAACATAGACAGTGCTTGACTTGTGGCAGCCTCGTATCATAAGTCTCATCCGGAACACTCTCGAGGACTGGTAACAGTTCCAGCTGGTCTCGTTGACCGAGCGATGGTCCAAACGACGTCAGTGTTCATCTTTGACCGACGTTGTTGGGTTCTCGTGAACAGTCACGCCGTTCTGGTGGTGCTTCACCTCATCGACGGGTGGCTGAGAAATAAAGATGTACTTCTCGAGATATTAGAGCGAACCCCATTTTCTTTGGACCGAGGAGCATTCGAAATGCAGTCGTTCCATGGAACTCCGCCTTCTTGGCCGAAAGAGCGGAGCGAGAGAAGGAGATGGTCTTTTTGCCAGAGTGCCGATCAATCTCTCGAAAATACGGACAGTTATCCAGCCTTCTGGACGTCTTTGGGTTGTACGAAATCCTCTTCAGTGCCGGCTGGCTGGACATTAGTCGCGAGGCATGTCGTATCGGGTCGGGAGATAAGACGTCCGATTTAAGTTCGCGAGAAAGGAAGCGCGCGAGGAGGATTAAAGGTCAGAGCGGGGGTCCTGCGAGGGGGTCGGTGGACAGAGGATGAGAGGGTGAACGAGGTGGACAAGGGTGGTAAAGGACGGAGGCCATGGAGAGATGTAGGAGCTCAGGGGACTCAGAATCTTTTGGGACTGTCGACCGATTTAATTGGCTTTCTGGTGGAGGACTGGTCTCGTGGCAAGCACAACGAGTCTTGATTCTTCTCCAAGACAAGTCCAATAAATCCTGCTGGTTCCTTAGCCGGCCACGTTCTCCCACCCTCCTTTAAACGATGGTGACAAACTAAACCGAGGTCCTTCCACTACTCCGTTTCCCACCCTTCGCCTTTTTATCTGATCCCGCGGCGAAGGATACACAAGAAACACAAACCGGCGTCCCGGCAGGGTAGGAGGTGTAGTAGATGCTACGTACCGATAGGGTCGGTCGGACAGAGAGGGAAGGTGAAACCGGGGACACGAGGTGGTCCAGAAAAGGGGTTAGAAAGACACTGGCGAACGAAGAGGGCGGGATAAGGACACGAGGAACCTCGGGTCCTGGTAGCGGTGATGTCCGCACATTAAGAACTCGTTCTCTTATCGGCGATGATTTATAGCGGCATTCAATTTTTAGCCTCCTCGTCGAAAGGGAATCACCGAAATAAATATGCCCGTTGCGCTCTACCGAACTTCGACTCATGCCACGGGACAGATGTTTTCACCGATCGCGTCCGACCGAGCGCACATGTCGAGCGGATCGACTTTTCTGGCGCCTGCTCTGAAACCTACCATGCCTCGGCCATTTTTCCGTCACCGTACCCCTGTCCAAACGATACAGGATTTATCGTGTACCCGTGTTATTCCTACGGGCTAGTTGATCGAATAACCAGTCGGGTTTAGCTTCTGCACTCTCTCCAGCTCGAGTTATCGAGACTACGTCCGGATATCTGTATTCTTCGGCAATTATCGCCAAGCTCTCTCGATTCTCGACGTAATCCTCTCGTTTATCGTCCCGCACTCTGTTCGTTAATTACGCCTGTCTACCACGGGGGCGCGATCGTGTCGCGTATCGCTAATTCGCGTGCCCCGATAGTCTCGTCTCGCGTAGATAGTCGGCATATTAACGCCGACTGAGAGTCACTGAAGTTCTTCGGTCGCATCAGCTGGAATGTATTCATCCATCGAGTTAACGCACGCTCAATTTGTCCGGGACTTGTCAGCCCGGTGGAAAAGGATACCTTAATAAATTGTTGCCATGTTCACCGGCAGGAGGATGTTCCTTCCTTTTTTAAACGATACCCATGGTGGTCGCGACGCGACGTTTCGAGTTTTGCTGGAAGGGTATTGTTTTGTACTCGCATCGGTGTTCTCGCTTTTTTACGCGCTCGATCAGAAGGGGACCACGACGCGTCTTCCTTTATTTTTTACACCTGACGACCGACTGTGCCTCGCCTTCGAACTTCTTGCTCTTCATCCACCCTTATTAACTTCGGCTTTCCTACTCGATTGATCGAGTACCAGCAGGGCTTTAAGTACCTCGTGTGCCTTCCAACCTTTCCGTTTTTCCAATTTTTTCCATTTCCCAGCTATAGCGCGTATTCGAGTACAGCGCGCGTGGATACGAATAATCGGAGGAGTAGGACGAAGATTTGTACGGAGGATGTATAGTTTAATTGGAAATGGCGGAATAACCGCGATCGGATTAAAATGATCAAACGGAATGTGCTTTCAGAAGATATTCGATATAGAGTTAACTTTTCTAAATAGGAATTTTTAGCTGTGCAAAGTGGTGTGCGATTTCATTAAAATTTCCTCGCGATTTATATATCCATATCTCTGTATACACCGAGCTTAAGTAATTAAATTAAAATTAATCACCATAAAGAGAAAAAAGTAGAAGCGGAATAATCACGATACGCGTGATTAAATGAAACACGCGCCATTGTTTTTCTGGTAGCTTTAATCCTCTTCGAGAAATTCAATCATTTCCAATGAACCCGAACGCCCTGTATATACATTAATTAGTAACATAAATTCACGTTGTTATTCCAGTAAAACGTAACATTATTTTCGCCCGTTGAAATAATCACTCGGCTTCGGTATCTGCGAAAACAAAAAGTTGGAAACCAGTCGGAAGCCATTTTGGCTGTTGTACCGTAGTTCTAGTGTTAATAGAATCTCACTGGAAAGCGAGCCGACTCGACCTCGTTCTTAGATATCTCCGGGCGAATAAACGTTAATCATAGTTGTCGAATAATTATATAGGGTACCGTGCACCTATCGCTTTTAGCTGGGAAAACGGCTACCGTGTGCTCTTTAATCGCTTTAACTTTACGACTATATACAGGTCGGAAGAAAATAGATCTAATAAGACGGTGTACGGGGCTGCAAAGGCCCGGGCAGAATCAATTTCATTTTTCAATTTCAGCCGGCCGTGGAAGGAAAAGCCACCTCGAGCAAGGAAACGTACCATTTTGCGTCTTACGTATATACGCGAGTAGGAGGATCAGGAGCTTTGCTCTATGATTACGTGAGCTAGTTCGAGCCGGACAGACAATAACGCAACCCGACCCGACCTAACCCAAATAACTTCATCTTGCCCAATAATACTGGCCGGCCTGATATTTCCAGCATCGAGATGGCGCAAACCCTCGGCCGAAATCTACCAGGGGCCACTAGAAAAGGTACACGTCGAAAATGAGATTTTCATCGGGATCAAATATAATGTCGACGCTTCCTTTTTAACGTGTCCACCTTGTCAATAAACCCTGCCGCATCTACCAGCGTGCACCACGCACCCCGGCTATTCCCGGTCAAATGTCACCGGATTCGGCATATTCCTGAATTTGTAATTACCATCCATAACGTATCAATGTCAGCCGCGTACGAAATTATAAATTTCATTTCGCCTCGTATCTCGCGATAAATTCGTCGATCGTTGTTGTCGATCAGCAACGTAGTTAGAGGGTGAGTGTCATTATGGTTTCGTTTCTGACGCGCTTGCCTTCTTCCGTCGATGGTGACCACATAGCCAGCAAAATTAGACGGTCGGTTTGCAATAATAAACGAGATAATCGGTGGGTCCGGCGATAGGCATCGGGGGTTGGGCCCTCGGAAGCGTCGAAAATCCTCGAGATGGCTCGTTTGATTTTTCGCCCGGTGGTTCAGGAATTTCGTGAAACATTGACACGGAGTAGTCGTCGTAAAAATTTACGGTCCCTGGCTAAAGCCAGCCAGCCTTATCTTTACTTTCACACCCCGAATGACCGACACGAATCAGCCCCTCTCGTCGGAGGACTTCAGACGATTTCCTTCGGCGTGCCTTTTCCCTCTACGTCTCCTTCGTCGCATTCGCGCGTCCAACGAAAGGTGTAACCCAGCGACGTTGTTTCGTATCCTTTTATTTTCCCTTTTCTCCACCTTTTTTCTCCCGTTCTCTCCTTCATTCCCGACGCCACCACTCTCCCCCTCTCCGTCTCGTTTTCTTTCCGTTTCTTCCATCGATTCCCGGACTTTGGAACCGTTACGACCTCGTAGAAAGGAACACGTGGAATCCGGGAATTCCCTGGACTGGGCCGGCTGGAATGTCGGGAATACGCGATGGGGATGGCCGAACGTTTATTAGGCATGACCAAAAGCCAGATCGTGCTGTGGTCCTGCGCGCAATCGCGAAAATTCTCCGCGCATATTTCCGACCTCGGGACGAAGGTGGTCGTCGAGGTAAGGGATGAGAGCCCAGCCTACGTTGGTGTCTGTCGACGTGGCGAAGGGTCTCATGAAAATTTCACCGATCGTTTTCATACTGGAGCGCGCGTCTCGCGGTCGACGGTGTTGCAACGAATTGCTCGGTCTATCGATTTTACAATATTAATTACTTCATTTCCGACGCTCGCGACGATAATAGTCCCGGCACGGCTGCTTGGTTCTTCCTTCTTATCGCACTCGATCATGCTCTACCCCGTTTCGTTTTCGCGGAATTAGTTCGGACATCGTTATTTATTCACTGGTCGGGATTCTTTATGTACAGAGGGAATTAAAACGATCCACTTAGGTTCATTCGGCTCGATCATCGGACGAGTAGTCGTCGCGCACAGGTGTCGCTATATGGGCCCTTATCACGATGATAATAAATTCGCGCAACCGTAAAGGACGTTCGTTTGTGATTGTTATCGCGAAGTGGCGTGATTTATCGCTAATGGATTCAGTTTAACCGCGGCTCTTCATCCACTGGTTAACGAGTAAAAGCAGCAGGGTAATTAGGGAAGCGTATCCGTCTTCCCGGCGTTATACCCGAGAAGCGTTTCGCGGCACCTTGTTAATAATACGCATCCAATTAGCGGCTTCGCAGCGTGGGGCTACGTCACCGGGTCTCATTTGTCAACCCGGACTCCCCCCGCGGTGATGAAAGCCATATTGCACCTAAAACTTTCTCCGCTCGTCTTCGATTATACACAGGCGTCCTTGCAGCACGCGAGGTAAGCCGATCAGAATAGGGCTCAACATCGGGGCTTCTTCGTGCCGGTGAAACTTTAATGCAACATCACCATCGCCCAAACGGGGTGGTGAATTGGTGATTCGAGATATCGCTCGTTAAAAATACCGATGATGAACTTGTCGGGCTTATCCTCCACCAACTGGTCGTATTCGGGCACGAATCGAGGATCGGATTAGGTCCCACTAGAATATAAAATTGACAATGATTAAACGTATTGTACACACATATAATCGCGAACAGTCGAGTTACACACGAGATGCGAGTGATTCTTGTTGGAATTTCTAGGATGAAATCAAAGCATATAGCGTGCAGGGAAGTAACCGTATTCAGTTGTACAGCAATAGGTATATAAAGTTTGATTTAGGTGAAATATATACACTTATGCAAATATAAAGAAACAGGAGGTTTAAACACGTCCTTACGAGTTACAATACTTTAAAAGCTTTCTACACTTTGATGGGAATTTGGATTTGAGACTATCCCTACTGCAAGGGACAGCATGCCCTTTTAAACCCCAAAACCGACCCCTTGATGCCTGCATAGTATTAAAGGTTCTTGAAGTCCAAAGTTCGGTATTGGCTTGTAACCTCTAGTAGGTCTGTCATCATCGTTGCGTGACCGTAATTATTAATTTAGAATAATTTTAAATTATATTATCAAAGCTTCGTAATGGAACTTACAAGAATTGTTAATCATCGTAATAGTAATAGTACTCGTGTTTAAATAAGAGAGATATTTATATACCAATCTCATTTAGAGGCTTCTGACGATCCTCGAGTTTACCAGTACGTTAAAACTTTTTGGTTCGTGTGGATAACGTGACGAATATGCATAATTAACGAAACGGTACGAAATTGGCCGAATCAATTGCTCGAACACAAGGAACCGCGTGTTCCCAACTTAATCATAGTTGGTTTAAACAACAGGACAACGCGACCACGTTGTTCCAACAAGAATCTAATCGAGTCGAGATAAATATTGCAACTTTGTCCGGGGCAATTGAAAGTAATTATATTCTCCAACTTTATCTGGGACAAATGAATTTCTCATACCCGTGGAAGTTCCCTGGGTATACACGCGTTCAACTTCCGGCCGCCATTGGGGTGGTTCCGCTGGTACGTTGCGAAACAGGTAAACGCGGGGAACTCGATCGCTTCAAAAACTTGTTTCTCGCAAGTTTGCGAAATGGACACATCATGCTTCGAGTACGCGTATATCCTATCGATTTTAATTTTCCATTGTACGTTCGTTATAAACTGTAGACTCTGAAGCCTACACGGTCTTTCTTCCTTCGGCCTCGTCTTCGTCGCTCCAAGCCCCTCTCGATAACTTCCCGAAATATTACGATCGAATTTCCGAAAATTCACGATCAAAGATCTGAACGAGGGAAGCCCAAAGACTGACGAGGAGGAAGCCGTAAAGCATTCGCTGGTCCACAGTTTGTTATCGCAACGTCGCTGTTAGTAAAATAGCGGAGTCCGTATGAAGCAGTGCGACAGCCGCGTTGACGTACACCGGAAGATCAAAGCGCCGGGCCTCAAATAAGAAGCGATCACGGTTGGTGCAAGGTTCTAGGGAAGATCGACGACTCGTGAAACGCGTTTCTCTGGCCGAAAGTGCAAACCGATAAATTATACCCGAGACGGGAGTAAATACGCGCGAGGCTCGATTACCTTGAACTTAGAGGGGTACGAGGGTGGACCAAGGAAAAGAGGAACTAAACCGGTGGACGTGCTCCGTCCAAGAGAAAGGGGACTACTTTTAGCGGGAAAATAAATAGGCGCCATGTTCTGCAAGGGAACGCGTTTAAAAATAGTCCAGGACGACTCTATGGAGACGGGTTCGACGTGAGGGTATCCCGGAGGGCCCTGATGGGTTTAGGGGAACGTCTCGCACCACCGGCACCCTTAAGTTCCGTTGCTATGTCTCAAAATTGGTGCAATTTAAATTTCGAAAAATTAATTATTTCTATAAATAATAATTATTATTATATACCAACGGGATATATATACACCCTTTGATACAAGATAGTATAAATGAGGATTAACTAATTAAGACTTAAAGTTGCGTAAACGCAACATTTTCTAACTTTATAATTAAGGGCGCTAATAATTATTTCATTCCATTTAAGTTAGAAATTGCTTGCACTACGATTTAATTATAGAAGATTATACATCGAAGGGGTATTTAATTTTGGCTAGCCTCTATACGTTTATTCAATCCCCAAGGAAATTTGAGAAATTCTTCGAAGTTTGTGTATGTTGAAACATATCCAAGTGTACCTTATAATCGTGGGACTTGACTTGTGAAAATCTGGTAACGATACAGACTCGTCGTTCTAGAGCAAAGGGTTAAAATGAAGGAATAATTTAATTTGCACTTTTAAATTTAAGACCTACAAGAAAAACGAACACACAAGACGCTCCTACGTTAATTTATTTAATTTTTCCGACAAAATTGTTAATATCTAGGGGGATAAGCGAAACCTAGACTCTGCTGTGGGACCTTCCTGTATAGCGGTCGTTAGCTTCGCGGAGGAGGCTAATTAAAAAGCCGTAAAGGAAGTGACACACGTGCTCCACGGAAATCCTCGTTTCCACTGAAGCCGCGTTTCGAAAAACCATCGGGGTGCGGCGCTTCTCGGAACGACGAAATCGCGAGGATGGTAGCCGCGGATGGGTATTTTCGGGCATCTCGGTGTTCGTTTCGTATCGTTGTATCCTTCGTAATTATCGAGCGAATTCCCCGTGGCGCGTTTAGGCAATTAAGAGCCATTTCCGTGGAGCCGAAGACGACGACGATTAAACGGGGACGACCTCGAGGACCGGTGGATATTTTTGGAGCGGCCCTAAATTTCAAACCGGCCGCTCTTCGCGCGATTAACAACACGTTGCGAGCGATTTGTCGGCGTTCCAGCACGAAGAAGCATCGCCACGGTCCCCGACGAAAACGAGCGCTACTATTTTTGTGCGTTCTTCCATGGGACACGGTGCCCGAACCGCGATTAACGCCTCCAACCGAGGCTCTGTCCGCCTCCGCGTGTATTTAAAGGATCAATTTTACAACGGGCTATTATGCTGTACGTGTCACGTTCACGCAGTTGTTCCTCCGGATCAGTGATAATAATTTTCTACTCCGTTCGGGCAAGTCACTCGAAATTTCCACTTCCACGAGGCTCCTTGCCTCTTACTCGAACCTTAATTCGAGCGAAAATTTGAAAAATTTGTATACAGACTTCGGAAGCTTGGTCACGAAGCCTCGATTTAGCACCACGATTTATGGAAATGAAGAACAAAAATATATAGCACATCCTATTTAAATTCCATTTCAATGGCACGGTTTTAAAAAATAAAATACAAAATTATGGCAGGCGAAATTGGATAGTAAGCTACCTCTCGAAATAATTAGCAGTTTTAATGAATAAATGACGAGGCGAGATCGCCATTTTGAAATATGAAAATGAGACCAATATACTACGCGTTAATAAAAAAAAAAATACGAAATATCGTTACATACTTTTGCTACTGGAATACGATTTCAAGTGGAAAAAATTATTGAAAAATCAATTCGTTCATTTCCGCTCGACACGATAAATTTATCCCAAATTCTAATCGAAGTAGGAATCGATAGACTAAATTTATTTCTCTCGAAGGATTCGAAAACAACGGACAAATATATCCAGTTTCTTTCACTGTACCTTTAACACTAGATTTACGGAACCCGTCCATTTGATAGAAGGGTTGCTCCAATTATACGATGGTAACTAATATAATATATAATTGTTTTTAAATTAAACTAATCGTTAAAGAAAAAGGCACGTGGTTTCCTTTACCTGTCAATTTGACAGGTGTCCTTAGAAACAGGTATACAGATAGCGTCCGTGAACCTACTGTTAAGGGATTCTCCATAAAGGAAACCTTGACGATGATGTAACATAAGCGTGGGATTCATCTCGATTAGGTGGACGTGACTTATCTCGACATACGATTCGCGTGCTTGATTTTCCACGAGTAATCCAAAACAGGTTAAAACAAATACATATTCATCGTGCGTGGATGAAGCTGTTAAGTAACCTGACTACGTCTCCATCGCGCAGATCAGCTTTTAAGGAGGGTAATAAGATGGAGGACCTTAGGACCGGGGGTTAAGCCGCGACTTTTATTTTCTGCTGATCGCTCTGGAAATTACTCGCAATTCTCGTTTGCGTGGCTGGATATCGACACCGGCTCTAAAATTTCGATTGCTTAAATTCAACGGGTGTAACTCTCGGGAAAGGGGCGCGCGAAAGAGGGAACGAGAGAGCTTGGGAAGGAGCGAGGACAGGGAACGGTGGGAGCGTAGAGTACTTAGTGGGGTGTAAGAAATTCAATTGCTCGGTATAATATCACGGCTGAAGAAGGCAGAGAAGCAATCAGAAAAAGCCGCGGGCGATGGCTAAACGATCTGTGCAACGAGTTTATCCATCTGAAGGCTGTGGCCCGTTTTGCTCGTCTCTCTCGAGTTCTTTGTGCCTGCTGCACGTGATATTTGTCGCCACGTATCCCGCCTTGATATTACACTCTTATGATAGCTCGCGTCTCGTCATTACACGCTTCGGTCGTCATGGACGTGAGCGTTACCAGTGGTGGATCGCTTCTGAGCGCGCCTGTGCTGCGAATAATATATGAACCGCGCCGTTTCTTATCCGTTCGGCCATATCAACAATTACGCTCGCTCATACTTTCACCCGAGCTCTGGTTACCGACCCGTTTTGTTACGACCCGGCATAATTGCTTCCTAGCCAGTGTCGAAGCGTAATTCGAAAATAATTAGCACGAGAGTACATAGAGTCTCGCGGAAATTTCGACGAGATATCCGAGATAAACCACGTCGTTCCTTGTTGTTGCAGTAAAAACTAAATAGTAAAGTAAACTCTAGATCCTAGCGATGTGGGGGTGATCCCTTCCCCTGCGTTTTGTCTTTTGTCTCCCGTTTTCTAGAGACGTCCTGTGACCTACGTGGCCCTAAACAGATCAGTTCTAACCGTTCGCCCGTTTAATAAAGATCTATACAGTTTTTCCACCGTTTCCACTGACTATTCCTTTGCGTTATAACCCCTTAACACTTATCCTTCCAGTCATATCGAGAATCGCACTCGTATCCTCGCGCATGCTGTGGTTACCCTTTTATTAAGACTCGGAAGAATCGCCCCGGAGCTAATATCGAAGCTTAATTTCGAAATAATTACCAGGCCGAGATATCCAAGATATTTTGACGAAGCTACGCTTGCTTCGTTGTGCGATACGCCGATTTCGAGGAAACATTTATATCAACGCGTTTGTGTCGAGATTGCCAGTGATTTTGACGTGGGATGCTATCGAAATCAATAGCTTCAAACATGCGGGCATGCAAAAGGGATTGCAAGTTGTTTGGCAGTTTCGCTGAAATATCGATGTTTATCAATTACACTCTGGGCATCGTGCATGGATAAATTCACGAGGGGATGGCAATTTTTGATACCGTTATTCCGAAGGAGACCTCTATTCGGTTGGCTCTTCGATTTCCATTTTCCCGTGAAACATCGTTGAGATAAAGGGCAGCCGAAAGGTCTGCTACCCTTTGTACTCGCTTTTAGAACGGTCAATTGAAAAATTCCCTAACATTCCGTGTCTTTACCGTTGAATCTTCTTTCCATGATCATCGTCTACAACCTCCTTTATAATAAAACTAGCGCTCTTCTTACTTCGATGCATCATCGCGAAATGGGACTATTTCAATGTAAAATAAATACATCGACTTTCCATGTCTCTATACTAAAATTTTTCTTCGACGATCAGTGTCTTCAGTGTTATCTACAACCATTCGTAGATATTTGTATATCGTCACTAAGTCGGTCTTGCTTGACGACGATTAATAACGAAAGGTTCCTCGAGGATATTGTGTTTGACTTCGAAATAGTAAGTGGACTATGTCTCTATCTTGCTATCTTGCTACATTTATATTCTACGAGAAAATAGGTGTAGCATTTATGCAGACCTTTGTTAGGGCTATGTAATTTTTAATTGGACGAAGTTTCCAAATTTGAGGTATAATTTAAGATACAATTATTGCCCAATACTTCAGGTACTTGGCGTATATAATGATCAAGCGTGAAGGTGTCATCGTGTTTTACCTGACTACGGAGTCGGCAATATGGTTTTCCCTGATGAGTAATAATACCACGGAAACGGTATTTCAAGGATTAACAACATTAACTCTTTGCCCTCGAAGATTTTTTCGTTGTGAAGATGCAATTCGAAGCTCTTCCTAGATTTTTATAAGCTCACCGATACTCTTTATGTTAAAATTAAAAAAAGAAAATCGTGAATTTGCGCGAGAAACGAAGGAATAGAATAATTTTATTTCGATGTTCTTAATATACTTATCATCGTTCGTTATTAAGTTATAGTATTAAAACAAACGGTCACCTCTGGAGTGCAAAGAGTTAATATTTGTTTTACCGCTTCATTTCCGCGGTTAGGGTGCCAAAAAAGCTGGTCACCATTGGAAAAGGTACCATTGGATAAATACATCTTCGACGAGGGCGATTTTTACTGGCCGATGGGTAGAGAATTTTTTGATCGAGCCCAGTGAAAACGAGCGCTAGCACGAGGTTAGAGGGAAGCCGAACAAAAGAAAGAGTCCGACAGCTCGAAAGACCTCGACCAGTTTTCAGTATCGCATTAGCTCGATCAGGAATGCTCGTATCTCCGTTCCATCGGCCTGCTGTCAGCGAGCTCTATCCCGATGAATGTTTAATGTGAATTTAAGACTCGTCCCGTCCCTGGTACCCTCTCCTCGGCCAGTCGTCAGCAACGTTTCCCGCTCGTTGTCACGTTTTGGTGGTTTCAGTATAAATTCGCTCGTGGCCGTGGTCATAGTCACGCGAGCACGGTGCCGTAGACGAGGACAGCGTAACCCCTCGGGGGGGATAAATTTACATTCAACACGGGCGAATTATACAGCTACGAAAAGCACCGGTTAGCTCTCGCGGTTCTTGCCAGACGGAGTTGGATTGGCTGAGAAACGCGCGCGCTTTCCGCTGGAAAAATCCTCGCTCTACGACCCTTCCGCTCGGCCATCCTCAATTTACCCGCGATTGATCATGGTAAGCTTCGCAACGCGTTCGTACAATTTGGTTAATTCGTTAACGAAACAGGCTCGAAATATTTCTCTAATATACCTTTTGTTTAACGAGCCTCGGGGAGCTACCGAGCCGTAATACGTAATTAAATGTACTATATATGGGGTGAGTGGGTTGTTAAACTTGAAATTACATACTTGTAAACTGCTCGTTGGATGAAAGGGTTTCGCGAATAAATTATCATCGCACGATGTAATAATTAATTTTTTATTCGCAGGTTCTCTTGAGATTTTCAGTTGCGATACGCTTTAACGTGCATCGAACCGCGAAGCTTATCCCGGTATAAAGGATCATTCCCGATCATTCCGTATTTGCTTGAAATTTATTTTAAAAAATCTCCACTCCTTTCGTGACACGCGTATAATTAATTTTTCCATTCCTTCCGATTCACTCGACCAACCATGACAACACAGGTTCAACACGAAGCGTTGCATATTCCGATGAAAAGACGGGGCGACAAAAAGCCAACCATCGCATTGCATATCCCCCTAACTACCGAACAACTTCCATTCACAGCGTTTTCTCGTACAACGAATCCTTGGCGAAATTCTTAAAAAGCAATTTTAGGCGCGAAGCTTAAACAACCCGGCGGGTGCGCCGCGATAATTAAACCTCGATAACGAAAACGAATAAATTTCTATAGGCGCTTCATAATCGCGCGTTTCTCTATGTATAAATGTCAACGGGAATTTCGCGGAAAGCCGCGGTAAATGGGAAAATAAAGCAGCCGGGAGCGTATTACCGGAACGGTTAAATACCAAGGGGACATAGAAAATTCGCAGCGCCGGGTGTAGCCGCGTTTACCTTTCGTCCGTGAAGGATATAAATATTTATAAATCCAGAGTCCGTTTAACGCGGAATTCGCATGACGTGCCGCGTACTTGCCCGGTCGTCGTGGTGTTTACCGTATTCGCGGCATGCGGGAGGGGTTGGGCGTCGATTCCCATCGGCGACTCGCTGCGCGGTATAGAGTCGATGGAAACGACGAGGGTGTTGGACGTCTGACGCTGCTATTTACGATCCTGTTGACGCCTAGGCACATGAAATAATATCGCGTGGTGCCGGCACGGCTGCTCCGCGGATAAGAATTATTGTGCCGGCCGCAAATAGACGCGGCGCGTGTGTATAGTTGGGCCGGCGGAACGAGTAGAATGAATTCGCTCGTGCGAAGTGGATCAAAGGGAGAACGGATATAAACGAAAGGTGGAAAAGGCTCGTTTCACGGGTCCGCTACGCCGGAAGAATTTTAATTATCCTTACTCGTAGTCGTGCTGCGTACATGATGCCGGGTAATGATAGGTAAACTCGGGATAAGGACTCGAATAACAATGAATTCCATTACGTCGACTTCCTTCGGCAAACGGTGAGTTTGGTGAACTCGTCCGCTCGATGATTTCTTAATGCGTGTCCTGTCTCGGGATTGTTCCGGGAAGATATTGTCCGGAAATTTTAATTTCCGAGACGGATTAAAATATCGCGGATATCGATTGACGATCGGATGATTTTCTCGTTTGGAACGATTATCGATAATCACGGTTCTCGTTGTGAATTCCAGATTGCCACGGTGAGAAGCGAGGAACGCGTTAACGGACCTGTGCGTCGAATTGGAAAGAGGCTGGAAGAGGCTGAAAGAGGCTGGAAGAGCGAAACGCGAATCTAATGCGAGTCATTCCGCGTGGTTCTCCTGGCTGCGCATGGAAGAAAGCGGAGGGTTGCTGGAACATCCGAGTGTTTATCACGCGAGTGAATGATTACAGCGATGGGTGAGTATTATATGCATTTATTACGCGCGCACGGATGTGCATATACACGTGAAAAGGACAAGTTGCGCGCGTTACGCTATACGTAAAGACCGACATAAATTATCCGCGTAATGCGGACGAGGGAGCGTAATAATAACATTGTCGAGTAGCGAGTGAGAATACACCACCAGGTTTCCCTCGG
>NW_016907864.1:1297238-1321338 GCF_001483705.2 Eufriesea mexicana | reverse complement strand
TCGTGTACGAGGCCTGAGTCTCAGATAATGCCTCTCGGAAGGACCGTGACTAATGGCTGTGTCATCGGATTTCACGAGCTTTCGATCCCTTTTTTAATTCGGTGCACCTGATTTTTCCCCGTTTCATAAACTCCCCATCCCACGATCAGGAGTTGCTCCTATCGTGGTCGGCCATCTTTTTTCCGTCGTTTCGATGAAAAATCGCAAGAATCGAGGCGAGTCTAGCGAATTTTCGCGCATCGCGAACCCGCTAGATTCGACGTGTCCGGTGAATAGAAGTTGGGAATAGAAGCAAGATGGCCGCGGATTCGATTGGCGCGATGATCCGTTGCCCGATACCGATTTCCGTGTCTGACGAGATGGCATGGACCCGTTGATAGCATGGAAATAATTAAAATTCCGTGGAACTCGGCCACGCTGACGGGACCTGGTAACGAACGACACATTCGGCTAATAGCGCCTACGACCCTCGCCATTCGACGATTTATGGAAGCCGCGTTGTCGAGTAAATCTGCCACCCCCTTCACCCCGTTACCTGTGCAACGTTTGATCGAAATAAATATCGCGCGTCGTCCGTTTGCACGCATCGCTGCCCCACCGGATTAGAAATTCTTTTCCTAACCCGTTGCCGATCGTAAAATCAACGGCTATAAATTAACATCGAACACCGTGGCCCCCGTATATCGTACAATGCGATCGACGCTCATGATGTATGTAAATATATAAGTGCAGCGTCCTATGGCCTGCGACTATATTTGTCAGACAATACGCTCGTAAGCGGTTCTGCGTGCGGTTTTCCGCGTTATTTTCAGTGTCGTACACTGCTGACGGCTATTATGTGCAAAACGCGAGCGCGAATCATGATCCGACGATAAGTTTGTTTGCTGCTATTTACTCCATCGAATTGTCCGCCATCGTAATATAACGCTTATTTTTCCTCCTTTTTCTCTTTCTCCTAAAATTGCCACGCGTTTATTCCACGTCGGATAAAAATTCCTTCTTATTGGGGCTGATTTTTACCGGGAATTTTATTTTTTGAATTTTTGCAACCGGAATTTGAAACTTTTCAGAGCTTGGACAGATGGAGCTCTTGAATTTTTTTATATTTTTGATATCGATGCTAGAAACTTTTTTCGGCGAATTTTTATTCCTCGTAGTTAGATACAGTAGAAACGGAAATGCAATAGCGTAGGCAGATAGATTGGTAGATAGATCTCTATTGTTCTCTAATTGGATTACGAGAATTGCGTTTCTCGGTGATAAATTACAAAGTTAAAATTTTAAATTAAGATTAGCAGTAAATGCATAAATTAACGTTATGATAATATAGAAAAGTATTTAATTCCGATTGCTGGTCAAGATCTATTAATATTTAAACTCTTCCTCGACCTAATTCATTTCCCTTTTTGCCGACTATTATTATAACGAAGCTCGTCAAAAAAGAACAGTCTTTCGAAGAATAATAGTGGCGTAATGAGATATTTTCTCTCTATTCATCAATTTCGTACTCCCTTTTTACCTAATTCTCGGGAATTCGGAGTCACGAGAAAAGTTTCGAGTTCCCGAAACTCGAAACTTTCTACAATTTCTTCTTTTCGGGCGAGTTTCGGGAAAGCCATCCCTGCTTCTCGCGTATCGAGAGGTCGAGAAATTACCTCGATCTCTTTGGAATTGGATTATCCCCGAAGTGGACGCGACGATTGGTATGTCGAATTTGTCATTTCGAAATCGATTATATCACGATTTCTGTTTTCTTTCCCATAGAGACGTCTCTTTTTTGGCATGCAGATTCACCACGCAACGCGTTTAATCGATTCGTCGCGTGATTCCGCACGCCAGATAAAAATGTCATCCGGGCCGCGGAACATCTTCGTTCCATCTATGACCCAATCGTTTTTATCGTTTCCATCGTTGTTTCGAAGCCCGACGCGAATGAAATGAAACATGGAACTGGAATTAAAGATCGAAGCCGACAGTTGCATCTGAATTATCGATGATAGAGAAGCAGGATTCGATTTGACCGAAAACCTATTACTTCGAATCCACCGTCCCGTTGGTTAGATGGAATAAAAATCAGCCGTGTTATTCATTCAGGGTTATTCTAAGATCTCGATCAGGAACTGATTGGTCATCGCGATCGTCTATTTCGGCTGGCTCTATCCTCGTTGCATTGTCGAGTTTTCCGTCGAATCGTCGAATTTCTCTCGTCTGAACGATCTCTTTAATACGCCAGTATTTTTTTCCATTTTTCTTTTTTTTTTTTTTTCAACGAAATGGTGCACTGAAAAAAACGGCATCGTGTCAAAAAACCGGGCCTTCAGAATTATCGCACCCTAATAATTTTTAATACACTTTTACGATCTTTCTCTTTACTACTCCAAATTTTTGTAAATATCACAGTTTCGCTGAGAAAGAGAGGAAGATGATTAAAAAATTTTAATAATTCGAATCTTTCCAAGTTGGATAATATTTGATATAATTTTACTGTTGGGTGTTGGGATTAGGTATGCTCACGGATTTTACTTTTACTTTGGTTTATCATAATCAGTACGCCTTGGTCAAAAAACCGGGCCTTCAGAATTATCGCACCCTAATAATTTTTAATACACTTTTACGATCTTTCTCTTTACTACCTCGAATTTTTCGAAATATCACAGGTTCGCTGAGAAAGAGAGGAAGATGATTAAAAAATTTTAATAATTCGAATCTTTCCAAGTTGGATAATATTTGATATAATTTTACTGTTGGGTGTTGGGATTAGGTATGCTCACGGATTTTACTTTTACTTTGGTTTATCATAATCAGTACGCCTTGGTTAATATCACAGAGTGTCCTTAAGGATTAATGATTCACACCCCTCACACACGCAACGTTTATTCTCCAACATTGTGTGGGACGTGTTATCGATTTACAGTTGATTTTAGGTATATACTTATTTATTTCTTCACAGTATTAAAAAGAAAAAAAAAAAGGATGAAATAAAAAGGACAATAATGGAGGAAAAATAATTATCGAAGGATAAACTTCGTATATCCTCGCGTTTCCGCTATTCCACGTCTGTCGAAATGGAACGATAGTCCGGAAAATAAAAAGTAGCGGGAAATCTCATTTGAAAAACCGAATAATATCTGCGGATGATCGGTTGAACGACGGCAGGAGGTACGGGGATATTCATTTTCGTTGTTTGGGTTTAATTTCGCAGCGGTTCGAGCCGAATTCGTTTCGATCATTCCTTCCCTTCCTTTGCCGTGACGTACCTCGTGGCCGGCCCGGCAAGGTGCATTTATTTTCATGTAAATATGCTTCTCGCTTAGTAGCACCACGAAAAGGGTACGTCAATCAAGGCGATAAGTATGCGGGCTACTTCAAAGCGAATACTGATTGTAAGTTAAAGCGGGCCGGGTCCGTAAGTCGCTCGGGACATTGTTAAAAAGCATGGGCCACGGCAGAGGCCGTTCGTTGTCGGGGGTAACGCGATAAATGCCTCGCGTTCGTTGGATAAAGACCTCTGTCAAAGTTGGCACATGCAATAAACCTTTAGTCAAAACCACCAAACACAATGGGACCACTCTCGCCGGCACTTTCATTATACGAATGTTCATGCTGGATACCTGTTGTCACCCGGGCATTTTTTACGTCCCGTGATCGATTGGCTACCTTCGTTAATAAAACCCTCGGTTGATAAATACAGTTTCGAATATTAAATGGAAACCTCGAAGTTTCGACCGTGCATCGCGTCCAGGTGAAACAGGGAAAAGCTAGGAAGACACTTGCAGAAATTTTTCTTGGATGGTGTATTTATTTTTCCACGAGATAGATATACGAGATACGAATAATTGCGTTTAGAATTTCGCACTTGAGCGCAGATGACAAGCAGAGTGCAGTCCTTTGGGTCATTGATTTAATTGAAACTTTGCAGGTTTGTAGATTTAATTATGCAGTTCAGGAAAATATTACAAGGGCAATTACTCGATAGTTTTTGAGATATTTATGGTTAAAATTTTATTATTCTTAACTAGAGATTTCTACCGAATAGTTATCGATAGTTGTCAAGTGTGTTAGAGTTCTTTGATTTAATAAATCACGCGTAGTGGTATTACTTTTATAATTCTTTATTACAAAGCACGTGTTAGCGGTTCTCTGGTCTCTGCGATTACGTTCGAGAGAGTCAGGAAAAAATAAATGATGGCTAAAATGCCAACCGTCCAGTAGATATCATACCTATGTCTAGATACACAAATTTCCAACACACGGATAGCGATTTGCAGTTACTATCTTAACAAAGTGACATGGTGATCTAACGGCAACTTCCGAAAATTGCTACCAGCGTGGGAATTAAAAATTAAAAATTTAAGGAAGCTTCTTTGACAGAGTTCGTCATAGGAGAGTAGAGTACTTTGCCTGATCAACAAAATTGCTCATTTAGTAGAGGATTGCAGTTAACAAGGAAAGTTAATAAAAGAGTTAATAGTAGAGAGCTAATAGTTCTTAACTAGAGATTTCTTCCAAATAGTTATTGGTAGTTATCAAGTGGCATTGTGACCTAACAACAGCATGTGTGCCCACGCTGGTGGCAATTTTCGGATATCACCATTAGGCCACAACGGCACTTGATAAATATTCGATTAGGGCAATAATAAAACCCTAATCATAAATATCTCGAAAACCATTAAGTAGTAGCCCTTTTAATGATATATTTCCTTGAACTGGATGACTAAATCTACAAACCTGCAAAATTTCAACTAAATCTATGACCCGAAGGACCTGCACTCTCCTTGTGAGTTTATGTTTCGGACATTCTTGTTCTCAAACGCGATATGGTGACTCAAAGTTCCAAACGTCGATCCTTGTTTTACTATTCGGTTAAATCGTGCAATTTTTTTGAGAACACGGAATTTATTTTTATTTATTTTCCTTTGATAAATGCGTAGACTTTCCGCGAACCGATTAACGGATAAATTAAAATTTTTTCGGATCGCGAATGTACGATCGCTAAGTGGATTACAGCCGAACTTTTACACGTATATACGGGTAGTGAGTTTATATAGCCCGTAATAAGTTAACGCGATTACAGAGATCGGTAATTATATAAGCTCGGTGACGCGGATCTCGCGACCCCCAACGCGTATTGAAAATAGAAAGCGATCGAGGTAAAGGCGGCCATGCTTTCGCGTGCATTATATTCAGAGGGTAGTGTGTTATTTACAATTCAATACGTGAAAGATCCGTTTCACGGTAGCTTCGTTTATGAGGTGTGCAAAAGCTGGAACATCGTCTTTTGAATTTGCTCGCTCTTTACAAAGGGTGCAGGTCGCTCGCTTCGTTCCTTTTTCGTACCCCATCGATGCACGCAATTTCCGCCACCCGGCTGCATGCATATCTCTCTACGTGTGTGCCTGCGCGCGCGTTTTTTTCTCTAAAAACTTTAATCTTTCCTCCGGGGTTCGTGTCTCTTTGAGAACGAAAAATGGAATGAATTCCTGACAAATTGTGAAAACGTCAGCCGACCGCGCTGCATTTTCCTTTCTTTCTCCCTCTTTTCATCTCTCTTTTCTTCCTTTTCCTTCCCACCCCCTCCCCCGTCCTTTCTTTCCCTTTCCCCCATTTTTCTACCTCTTTTTCCCCCATTTTTTCTTTTCTTTTTTCTCAAAGAAAACGAAGGAAGGAGAGACCGCGAAGCGACGCGCGTATTCGTTTAGATCGTCACGACGCGAGCAATCATCGCGCGTTTAATCGATCGTGAGACGATCGTTTGAAGTTTCTGCTTTTTACTCCCCGGCTTTCCCTTGATGAGGAAACGAGCCGGCATCCCCGTTCCCGGTCACGCGGAAATTCAACTTCGGTTTCCACGCGTCCCGCTAATAAAATGATTCGCGCTGGCAAACACGTAATTAATATCGATGGTAATTAGAAGCACATATTTGCTTGTCGCTAGGGAATTAGGCAAGGTACACGTGGTGGGCACGGGGCAAGGGACGCTATTTAGGTCGCGAACTATGTATCTATTTTACCGTGTGCCGGTCCCATCCAAAGAGCCGCGCCGTCCAGTCGAGCATTCGTGATTTTTGGTCTATTTACATTTAAAATCGAGTGAATATCGAGAGATCTATTTATTGAGCCTGCGGACGCGCGGCGGATGAGATAAATTTCACGCGGGGCCGGTACGCGATCATTCAGCGATATTGGAAAAACCATTTTTCACTCCTTTTTTTTTTTCTCCCACTCCTCCGCCACCTACTCCCGGTCGTCGAAGGTAAACACAGGTTGGTCAACCCGTTTTATAGTAAACAACTTCCACTACGTTTTTCGAGCGTTTCGGACTTGTCATTGTATGTCCGAGAGACTCGAGTTATCCACTCTATAAATTAAACTGTGAAATTTAAAAAAAAAAAAAAAAGAAAAATAAAAAGAAGCAAAAGGTGGTAAAAAAAGGACGAAGAAAACAAAACGCGCACACGTACGTGAACGTGTGTACATGTATGAAAAAAAAAAATCGGACAGGGGGAAAAAAAAGAACGGGGTAGAAATATTGCGGAGGAGATATCGCGCGCGGTATCGACAGTTTGTACCTCTCGTCTGGTGGCCATACGTTTTTTTATTTTTTCGTTCCCCATATTTTTTTTTTTTGTTTTTTTTTTTTCGATTTTTTCTCTTTCGCTCGCCAGTACTCGCCTCCCTTTTGTTTCCAAACGGACAATTAAAATTCACGCAAAGGAATTTTATTCCCTTTCTGCCGCTACATTCCCCCCACCCCGTTCTTTGTCATGCAGTCCGTGACATATTATACCGTACATTCGGGATGAGGCTGTTCGAAGGTGGACAGGTCGAAAGAGCAGGACGGGGAGATGTAAAGGAAGAGAGAGGGAGAAAGAGAGAAGCGGTAGTAGCGTGACGTGGGACCAACCGTAATACTATTTCAAGTTCCGTGCCGTGCGGACGTCGTGCCACGTGGCATTACTGCTTAATGTCACGTACCGATTCCCTTACCGACGTGTGACTAAGAACGAACCACCGCGAGCGTCCTAAAAATCCTTAGACAGGGCCGGAATACGAATCGCTAAACGCTGTTATTCCCTGTGAGTTACACCACCGGGTACCGGGTTTCACCGGCGAAGCGATTTTCCTCAGGAGGCCCGGGAAAATTTTATCCTATCAAAGGCGGCCCGATACGCGGCCTCCAGGTTTCGGAATATTCAAACGCGCCCGGCATACATAGTACATTCACGTTCGCCGACAAATCCGTTTATTATTGAACTCTCGCGTGCTTCAAAACGAAAAATCCCGGAATTAATTTTCCCGCGAGGATCACGTTCACCCGCTACCGTTCTATCGAGCAAATTTACAGAAAAAAAAGAACCAGCGGGATTTTTGATAAAATAAAAAGAGGACGGACGCGATCATGGCGGTGGAGCCGGTTCCCCGATCTCCGCGCGATTTTTCGTTTCCACGCTCGCTCGTGATCGTTCGATTTATTATTTTACACACCGACGTCTTCCTCCGACGCCATATTTTTTATTCGTAATACAGTCGACTCACCTGGAACACGGTTCAATTCTTTCGAATCCGCGTTAAATCGTCTCAAATCTCCAAATCCGTCTTCGATAAATTGACACGTGTCAAAATATATCTCGAAATTTCAATTTACCGTTGTACGTACATAGGTATTCGCAGACCGGGTTCGGCTCAAATCTGATCTAATTTGTAAGTGGAGAGCCTTACGCGGCCGAGACACGTGCAATCTTGGTATTCGGTTAACGAGTAACCTAGTCCTAATTCAGATCCTATCTAATCTAACCCGCGCTTAGTTCGCGCATAGTTTAAGCGTAACTCAAGGCCACGTTAGAAAGACGTCCATGCTCGACTACGTGAACCACACCGGATGTAAACAACACACAGCGTCGGTATTTCAGCAAAAATCACCGTCCCCCGTTGCATTCCGATTCGTTGATCGATAAATACACTCGTACATCGGAGAATTGATACAACAGTGATCGCGGAAATTCCACGATTTCACCGTCTGCACCGTGGAGAGCCGGTTGGACGGTGGTTTCGCACAAAAGGATCGAATTCGTTAAAAAGCACGCGCGTGTAATTACTGGAGGTGGCCGAGACGAGGCCGGCGTGGACGAATCGAGAGGAAAAGAATCGGTCGTATCCGCGAGAGCAATTTCTCGGTCTAATCGACGTCGATCGATCGTACTCGACGTACCGTTGGCCCTCGAGTGCTAACGAACGGATCACCGAACGAGTTTCTATGGCGTGCCGGGGGTCTGGTGTCGGCCATCGTGGTCGTTGCAGACGACGCGATGGAGGGCTCGTAAAGAAGCAACAGAGACGCGAACGGGGAACCGTGGAAGCGAGAAGAGAGGCCATCCTGGCCTCGTAAAAGGTCGTGGCATGGCAAAGATTCGTACGAAGTGGGTGTCGGAGGCATCTACTGGGTGGCGTGGCCAGACGTACAAGGGTTAGGTGGGGATATATGATTACAGGAGGCTGTGTATTCAGTTCGGGTAGTTGTCGTTTCAGACACGAGGCACGTAGCATATTATCATCGTTACGCGGTGAGGACTGAGGCCGTTCGTTGATACAACTTTGGTACATGGCCATCGTGGCCTTACAACCCCGTCTTCCATCAGTTATACCAGCCTGGATACCATGGAACTCATGAATAAGGCAAACTCCGCCGTTATGTCTCCATTCCGAAACGCCCTCTCACGAAACTTTTCGATGGTCTCTGTGTGTCCTCCCTCCTCCCTGTCATTCCTTTAACAATGGGCTATCAAAATGCATTGCTGTTTGGCGGAGGAAACCGAGCCGTGTAAGGGTATGAGGGCTGACAAGGAAATTTGTGAAGAGCCACCTTCGAGTTTAAGTCTTCGATCGCGAGGGTGGATCGACCGCTGGTGTATCTCGGCTACAGCCACGAATGAATCTCCTTGTTTACGCGGCAAACTTCTTCTTAATCTGTTTACGCTCCGTGGCGTACTTTGGCTGGGCGCAGCAGTCGAATGGCGGACAGGCAGAGGTACACACACATCCTCTTTGCAATCGTCGCTTCCTTCGGGATTACCCGACTGTACCCGGTGGTTTATCCTGACGCGACGTGGCTGCCACGAACTTTCTTCCCGGTCCCGTTGTCGCGGGTCCGTTTGCAAATTTTTAAACGCGACCAATCCCGTGGAGTCGCGCCTTTAGCTGGAGGATTAGAGCCAGGCCGGGGCAAGGGAAAGCGCGGAAGGGAGGAAGAGAAGGAGCTGTTTCGCGAGATCTTCGAGAGCCAATGGGAGAAGACGGCGAGCTCGGAGTGGAGACAATTTCGATGCAAAGCAGTGGAGGTTCTTGTTACGCGGGCATCGGCTTGTTTTGTCTGTATTTAACCAAATGACCTCGTTATGCATATCAGTTCGGCAAAGTAGCGCTCGTAACACGTTCTTCGATTAAACGACCAAGGGAACGACGCAGCCTTTTTGATGAATTTCCACGCTCCACGACTAATCGTACGGATAGTAAACGAGCCGGTGATGGATTGGTCGACGTCCTCCATCTGACGTTTCTATCTCTGACGCTGTGCATTACGATCGTTAACAGCCCCGGAGAATGGCCTTTCTAATTAACGCAGGAATTGTCTGTTCTATCTTAGTAGACTCGTAGACGAGAGCGAACGTGATTATTGAATTATACCGTACTGGATTATGTTTGCGTCCGAATTCGAGGCTGACGCGTTGCTCACCCGTGATGAATCACTTCCAATGGCACCTCGCTTACCCTTTCTTCGCGCCATTTCCGTTCAAGTCTGGAATATTTTATTTTGAACTTTAATATCATAATATGTGGAGCGTTTTTGGATTCGTTTTGAAGCAAACTGTATCTTCGAGTAAATTTTCCACGCGTTTCTTTGAAGAATGCGCATCTCTAATTGCCGAGTATCGTTAGTTAGCGAGGAAAGACGAAATCAGCGGGTATTAATTTTAATTGCACCCTCTGTGGTATTAAAAACCGGACATCCACGATTCTCTAAATTTGATGGGAAATCCGGTTAGCCGTGTAGCCCCGTGATCCGTCTGTGAAAGTAATTAACTAGCCTGCGAAATTCATCGTTAAAGAAGGTGATAGGAAGGGTCCCGTGGGGCGCGGGTAATTTGAATTACTTTGGCGCGGTACAAAGTGACCATATTCGGCGGCTTTTTCCTAGCCCGTGAGTCGGTGGAACCGGTTTTCACATTAATCATTATCGTATCTGCCTCTAATAACGAATGCAACCGGCCAGTGTCAGCAGGAGCTTTCACGAGTAAGTGGCAAATAAATTGGCCCTGACTGCATTAATTTCGTTGTCAATTAGATTGTTCGACGTAACGTAATGACTTACATTCCGATTTCCCTTGCGTCTTACGAAACGTCGGGTTAATTTCCGTGAAAACGTCATCGTCATGATTTCAATTTAACGTCTACGCGGTATTAACTATTTATTAGTATTTATATGTATTTTCTCTTCTTTCTTTTTTTTACTCCTCTCTTTCACCTTTTCTCTTTCTTTGTCGTTTCTTATATATATATATCTCTTTCTCTTTGATCGCTCTTTCAGTTAATCTCGTGATACGCAAACTTGACAAAATTGAATCTCGTCGGTGTTTCTCATCGACGAAGCGTTATCCCGACAGTTTAATAATCGTGTGATTTGATCTCGCGATGAACGTGACATTTAAAACAGATGACCAGCTGGAAAAGGAACAACGAGGTTCGATGACGCGACGCGTGTATATAACTTAGAGGCCTTATCACGAAACGTTTATTTGCCTTTCCAAGGAACGCCACGCCAATCTGTCCCAATTTAAACAACTTTCGTGGACCGCTGTTGCAGTTAATAAATAACACGAAGTGGCAGCATCGAGCGAGCACGCATACCTTTCTAAAGTGAGGTTAATTTCGCGGTCAGTTACCAGCTATATGGGCTCGTTGGCTCTCATTGTCAGCCGGCCAACTTTATTGACAGCAAAAAAGAATCGGGCTAAGCCGCTGCCCGTTCATCAGCGTTAATAGCGATTCCTATTGCCCGTACGAATTCAACCTCGCAATGCACTCAACATTGTTACGTCGCGTGCTTTCTTTCCGCTATATTTAGCCAGTGAATAACGATAATTAAAATTCAACGATCGCCGGTCAATTTGATCTCAAAGCTACCGCCATTCCACGGATAAATCGATGGTTCTGTCGATAGAGGGTGAATAATAGATATCGCAATTTTCGTATCTCAGAATCCTTCAGTCTAGACAACTGTTCGCGTAAAACGCGTGCATTCTTCCAGTTTTTCCGTCGATCATCCAAATTCAACCGCGTGTCAACCGCGCACCATACATAACTTCTTCTTCCCAAGTATGTCTCGTCATAGTTATCAAACGAAATTCGGAGCAGACAGTCTGGGTCACATCTATACTAGTCACATTCGGTATCAAATTATGAAAGTTTCACTGAATTTCAATTCCACGTTGCTTATTTTTCATGCTCTTCAAGCTAGCTCTCAGAAATGCTTCACGCGTCATTAATCTTTCGCATAACCGAATGACTCTGTACGTTTACGCTGCGGCCACGGTAGCCCGCGGTCAGAGGGTCGTTTAATTAACTTTCTCACGAATTTACGAGATTGCCCGCGCATACCAGCCAGTGGCCGATCCGCAAGATCGATATATGTACAACGGGCGTACATTAAGCCCCGGTATTAAGGATAAGATTCGAGGCGGTTAGCGCATATTGTTCTTGGGGCCAAGGAGAGAGAGTTAGTCCCTCCAGTATCGGTATCCGGGCGTACCCTAAATTATTGCACGAGACTTGACTGCAGCACAAGAGCTTCTCGCAACTATGCTTGTAGCTCGTAGTAACAGCGGTCCAGAGGTGCCGATAATTGACCTACTATCTTCTACTTCCGATCCGTACGATGAACTTGGAATACTCCGATCTTAAGACGATGCGCCGTTCTGCGAATAGTTTACCTCTGTTTCGTTGTGTATATACGTGCGTTATTGGAATACCGAAACCTGCGTCGAGATATCGAAAAGAGAGAGTAAGAGAGGTTTGTCGAGGTTAGGGATCGCGGGTACCAGAGACGGAAGTTGGAAATTTTCCCGGGACCTTGAGCCAGGAGAAACGAATACATGGAACATTCATGAATTTCCACCGAACGCTCGTAATAATGGCAAACGGTCGGGCAGTGTCAATAACTGGCCTACTAACTTCCTTGCGATATTGTGTATCGGCTTTTGCAACTGAAATGTGTTAGCCAGTGTCCGAAGTGCGGCCACGGCTACCCTGATATTGGCCGGTGTCCCTTTTGACTTTACTTTCTCGCTGCAAAATAATAACTCGCCCCGCAACGTTTACGAAATGAACGAAGCTTTCGATTAGAATACCTTGGTTTCATCCCACTTGCCTGCCGGTCGAATTACCCCTCGATATTTATTATTTATTAAAATCCCAATCGATCGATATTCACGAGATTATTAAAAAACGGATTTAGGGGTGAGTTTGAATGTAATTCTTTAATTCCCGAAATTCGGATCCGAAACACTGTGGGATTTCAAAAGGGTATAGATTTTTGAACCTCGTGAAATTTGTGAATTTAGGAATTTTTCGTTGTAAAAATTGAATATTTATCGGTCCTAGTTAATCCTTCGTGCTCTATTGACGCTACTATCGAAACACCGATAACCTGCAACGCGTTGTTCGATTTCGTTTTCACGGATAAAGATGGGAAAGTGAGAGAAGCGAAAGTTCTGCTTTGAAAAAGCTTTTCATCGTCGGGGTGTGTCGGAACTGTTGGCTGATCGAATCAAAGAACCTTCAGAGTGTTAAGCGTTAAACAAAACGTAGACAAAAGTATAACGATATATAAAAGTTGAGGATCTTGTCGGAGAACGGTAACGTTCGAACTATTTCTGGATTTAATCCACTTTTATTGCTGGATGTACCGAGAAGTCTTTCACGGAGTAACCCTCCCAATAGCGCGATGAAATATCTTTCTCTTTATTCGCCGATTTTATACTTTTACTCGAGCTTCTCAGCTTTCCCGTTTCCTCTTAAAGCCTCCGCAGATCGCTCACGATTACCAGCAAACCAGGCCGAAATAGAGCCGGAAGTTTGGATTGAAATATACGCGTATCCGCAAAGTTGCATTGTGCCGAAATTCGAAATCGGGATATACGTCGTCCGTATCCAGGTGTGGTGGCAGAAGCGGGGTCTGTTGGTATCGGCGGTGTAGCCTAAGTTATTGCGCGAGACTTAATTGGATGCAAAAGGAGTTACAAACTTCGGTAGGGACCGGGGTCCCTCTCGAACACGATCTCACGAATCCCGTCTTTCATTCCCGCCTTTTTCTCTCTTTCTCTTCCCTCTGTTTACAGTCTCGCTTTCGTTCGACCTGTTCCTTTCTCTCAGCGACCCCTCTTTTTCCTTCTTCCTAATCTCCGGGCAGCGTGGTATCGCGTACAAATAACGCGGCTTGCGTGCGCGCATGCGCGAGCGACGCGACGGAGACAGAGGATCGAGGGTGGCGCCGCGTAGCGTGGTACCCCGGTACCGCGCGCCGTGAAGGGGTTGTCGCGGTGCGACGAGGACGGAAAGCGGGGGCTTGGGGCACGCGGTTGGGAAAAAGGGACACCGGGTATCGGGAGAGATATACAAGTGGGTGGGAAGAATGGAAGAAACTGCGTAAAAAGGGTATACGTACGGCGCGAAAGCGAGACAGGTTAGGTGGTGGCGATGGAGAGGAGGGGGATGGGACAAAGGGAAGGTCGAGCGCGTGTAACCGGTAACCCGGCTCTGTCCACTTATTAGCCGCTTAATGGACCGCGATGTACGGACCACGAACGTACGCTGTCTTCCTGCGGGGACCATCAAAAGAGGCGGGAGCGTCCCGTTTATTTAGCAAACACGCCAAACCGCAAACCCTATTTCTTCGGGCGGTTTAAAGGGATTAAAAAACGGCGGCCGGAGAGAACGGACGGGAACGATGGCCGTGGAGGTGGAGGAAGAAAAAGTAAGTGGAAAGGAAGGAACACGGCCGGTAGGGTGGGTAGAAAGGACGCGGCAGCGAGGGAGATGGGAAGGGCTCAATTACGGTGGGACGGAAATCGATAGGCCTTTCGAGCTCTCACGGGAAGTAATTAAAAGCGCGCGAAATTTGTGGCCACGTTTCTTTCACCTACAACCCTCTCCGCCGCTCTTCGTCGTTCTTTTCATTGTTGATCTTTATCGGCAGCGATATCGATGGAAAACGAGACTTTATATATATATATATGATTCTGTGTGTATACGTCTAGGTAAATATACTACGGGGTGGGCTAAAAGTAATAGCACGAATAATTCCTCTATACCACGGCACTTTTGTTTTTATCGTTATTATTAGAGAACCAATTATAACAAGACATGTCTATAACAGGATATAAAATAAGTAACAAAGTACAATAATAATAAAATAAAATATGTATACAGGGTGCTCCAGGTTTGCGATACTAAACTTTGTTATTACGTTGGACAGAATGTCTAGACAAGAAACAAATTTTACACGTAGTCACACGTAGGTCGTCTTATTAGAAAGTTACAGACGAAAATAGGAAACTCTAAAATCCTATTTCGAAATAGCCATCACCGTGAGCGATCGAAAATGGAATTCATCAGTCGACAAAGTTCATTTGTATTTTATTTCATCTCGGTAAATGAGTCATTAACTTTTTCTGCCAGTTCGTCACGGGTATTTATCGTCGTTGCATAAACTTCAGAAAGTTCTTCAGAAGGTAATGTAACTGACCCCGTCTGTCCTAATTGCACGTGACATGTCTCGTAAATACTTTGCGACACGGTACTTTCCTGACAGAGAATCTGCGTTGGTACTCTCTCGCTGTAGTGCGAGCATTCCTGTTACAGGAACCGTAGGTAAAACGTACATCTCTGTACTCTTCGTTCGTAAATAATCGTGGAATTTGCAAACAGGAAATTCTCTTAATTTTTAAGACAAACTGAATCGCCATATCGAATATTCACGGGTAATAAAATTTCGACGATTTCTCGTCGAAAGGATTCACTTTAGGCCCAATGTTCATTAGACACTTTTCATCCCTATGAACTCTGAAAGTCTCGGATCTCCTCTTTCTTTTAACACCCTGTACACCGGAGGATTATCCGTAATTGCGACCCGGTCGCGTATCCGTGGTCGATATAATTACTTCCGGTCTGTCACGGCCACCATTGGGCGCAGCGATATCTCAGGGAACAGCGAAAGCCCCGACATTTCGACTCTCTTCCGTCTTGCCGTCATGCTCTCGAACGAATTAACGAAGCTGACGGTGCCCTCGCGCCGTAAGAAATTTCCGACCTGGAAGATAGGACCTCGATATCGACAGCCTCGGTCGGCTGGTGGTGCGTTTCCACGGCGCGAGCCGAAGGCGAGCAACAAAATCCAACGGGTGAGACTCTCACCGTGGAATCTCACCCACGTAGGAGGTGGAGGTGACTCCGTGGCAGCTGTCGATCGAGTGGCGTTCAACCTCCGACCTTCGCGGAGAGGAGCAACCGTCACGCTCCTCCTCCGTCGTTGGTCGTCGATGAAGTATCCAGGCTCGCGCGATAAGGATCTTGGAACGGAGATCGAACGAACGAGGCGTCTTCGTGGTCGTGGCGGTGTGTAATTCGGGTTGCCGGGACCACTTCGTGCTACGTTACGAGGCATCCGAAGGCGAGTCCGAACAACATTAGGTGGATAGGCGGTCCCGGTGCAAGGGGTAGACGCCTGGCCACTAAAAGTTATAGGAAGGAAGGCAGTTAAAGAGACGAAGGTGGTATGCGTATCGAGACGGTACGTAGTGGCGGTAGTATGCGTAGATTCTTCTGTTTCGGTTGAATTCCGATTGCCTGAATAAATTATCCTTCGAGCCAGTCGGAGTGAAGGAGAAGAGGCGTAGAGAGGCTACACGGGGAATGAATTAACAATGGACCTTTGTTAAATTGTTCAGTCTATAAATCTTCCAGTGGAAGAGCATCACTCGATCCAATAGCCGGTCCAATCATTTTCTTCGTGTTTTCTTCTCGCGCCACTTTGCCGAGAGATCGTGTTTATAGGAAATTTCTGTCGGACCGGGGTCGGTTCGTAACGGTGAACGGTTCGGCCGATCGACGTACCGATGAGCAGCCAGGCCCTACTTCGACGCAGAAGGATGCAGAGGAGGAAGAAGAAGCGAGGAGGGAAAAAAAGAAGCGCTTTATGCCCTGGCATTCGGTTAGGTTAAATTTACTGACACGCTTCCAGGCCGCACTGCCAGCCCTGCAGCCATCATTCCATCCTCTTCCTTCTCTTCTTATTTCGTCTTTTTCTTTTCCATCTTCTCTTCCACCTTCTTCTTCTGCTTCTTCTTCTCCTCCATCGTCTTCTTCTTCTTCTTCTTCTTCTTCTCCGAGCCTTCTGCTCGCGTCGTAGCTTTATGATTACCTCCACCAGGTCCGTCCGTCCAACCCTTCACCGTGGAATCTCGGCTGGCATCTAGTTAACCGAGAACGACGCCGACGTAGTCCCTTCTGCACGAACTTGGGACTTCCCGCTGCGAGAGAGGCCGCAACACCATCCCTGAAGCCTTGGACATCGTCTCTCCTTGTTCCTTTCGGCTCACGAGAGCGCGAGATAGCTCGCGCCTCCTTTCTTTTAGCGCACGCCGGATCGATTATGGCTCCTCGCCTTGGCTCCTCGCCTTATGTGCGTGGAACCTTCGTTCTCCACTTTCTCCTTCTCGCTCTTCTCACACTCTCCTCTTCTCAAAGGGTTCATCCGGCCGTTCCTTCCTTCCGCGTGCGGATCGATTTTGCCCTCATGGCCGATCGCTCTAGCGGAAGGCAAGCTTTCGGTAATAGAAAGGGATTACCCGTGCTAATTGGATGGAAATGGCAAGGATTTTTACCCTTTGATCGGATTTACGTTTCAACGGGATCCCTCTTCCCCGATAGATCGTTCGACTTCCCTCGTTCGTCCGTTTCTCTTTCCTCCCCTTGATGATCGGCGCGCGGATTAACTTCCGCCCGCGTTTCAGGCGCAAGAGTAAATCTCGCGTGACCGTGAATACTCGTAATTCCGTGCATCGATTAAATTTTTATATTTCCACTGTTTATCCGCGCGTGTCTCGGTTCCACGGTACACGGGGTTGTACAAACACGGGAAATAGGAATCGTCCACGGTCAACGAGTGCCCCGGGAACTATTACGATTTCGTGGATAAATAAAACCGGCTATTTTTATTATTCCATCGATTCCTCGACGTCGTATCGAGTAAAAATATCGCGATTCGAGGACGCGCAGCCGAACGATGGCCAATCTTGCCACGGTAAACGCCGGTTCGTGGCTGCCGGCGGGATGGTCAGACGAATAAAATCCTGTCGTTGGGATCGTTAATTTTACTCGTGTTCCGGGTAATGGAGGAAAAAGTCGGACGATGAGATAGTTACGGGCCGGCCGGATTACTCGCCCTTCCGCGAGCAATTTTCTAGACCTCGCGAGATATAAACCGGGATACGTAAGCTGGACATCCCGCTGAGAACGCTTGGAACCATCCTGGATCCTTGGGCGAGATAGCTCGCGCCTCTTTTCAACATCCACCGGATTGATTATGGCTCCGCGCCTGACCGTCTGAGAAATGTTGCCTGCTAACTCTCCTTACGGGTCGCTCCTTTCGTTTGACCGGGCCTGGACAGGCCCGATCTTTTTCTTCTCCTCTTTATCGATGCCGGACGTTCGAATTTGTTTTCGTGAACGGTCAGCCTGGTCGACGTGGGAAATGTTTCGTTTGCGAGACCGGTCCACCAGCCTTCGTTTTTGCAATTTCGATCCTTTTATTGGCAACAGTTTAACACGTAACTGCGTTATGGTAGTATTGGGGATGAGAATATTTTCGGGTGACGAATAACGATATATTTTTGCAGATAAATAATAATATCCGTAAGTGGAAGTCAAGATGTTTTCCTAGGCTAACATAATCGTGGAAAATGATAGAAAATTATATTGTCGCCTGCTACATATATACTCTTTCGGCGAGTACTATAATCAGGTACTAGAGATTCGAGAACGTACGTACTTTTCTGAGCGAGCGGGTCAATAAACTCGTTCGGAATTTAAAATGGCCCCGGAGCCGACAAATCGCGTCTGGAGGATAATTTCTCGATAGATCCCATATTTAATAGATCGTGGCGCATAAGAAAGTTTGCAATAACAGTTCCCGATAGACGGACAGATTTTTGGCACGATGGAGAAATTAGAAAGTTGCCCGAGATGCAGCCGTGTGTCGTAATGGCTTCTTTGCATTTGACCCGGCCTGTTCGATGGTGCAAGTTGGCCTCTCCGTGAGCAGCGGAGGTCGACCTGTATATATCTCCGCGCGAAATTGCTTGGGCCGCTTTTCAACATCCAACTGATCGATTATGGCCTCCCTTTATTCCGTGAAATACGGCGCGACCGGCGCGCCTCGAACCAAGCGTTCCGTCGTCGCGCGTTGTTTCAGCTCGTTTTCGCGCCAACCCGGCAACCATTTCCCGAACCCGTCCCTGCATTTCCGTGCATCGGTTTCGAATCCTCCGTACGATCCATTTTATTCCTCCTTTTCGCGGTAATTTCACCGTTGCGTCGCTGGATCCTGTCGCGGTGACGGGCCGTTTCCGCGCGAAACTACCAACGGCCAACTCGTATAGATCATTGCCGAAAATAGTACGGGTGACCGAGTTAACCCCGATGGTCCTCCGTTTCTGACGCGAATGGCCAAGTAACAAGCGATGGCCACCGCTAATGGCGTTTTCTCGAAGTTGCCGAACTTTCGCACAAAACATTTTCGTGCTTGCTCGAAAACTGACCGGAATACGTTCGAGGCCGGGATCAAAGCAGAAGGGCCACGCAGTGGAAAATTACGTCTGGCCCCCGTGCAGTCGGTCGCTCAAGTTAGAGTTTAATTAACGCACGGACAAAAACACGCGCCACTCTGTGCCTGTGTAACCGCTCGTGTCCGTGCGTTCTTGCACTTGGCCGTTTTCTCCGTCTCTTTCTCTCCCGTGTAAATGCATGTGCACACCACGTGTACGTATATAGACGCACGCACACGGGTATACACCGACGACCATGGACTCCGGGTAGGTGCACCCGAGCGTTCTCGCAAGATTCTCGTTGTACGATATTTCTCTCGTGACGTAGGAGCATAAATATCGCCCCAAAGGGGATGTTCGTGACCTAACGGGCAGGCGAGGAAGTGTCGTTTTTATTAAAAAAAAAGGAGAACTTGGGGGAAAAAATGAAAAGAGGCGCAGGGTGGAGGGGCGGGCAGAGAGAAAGGGGAAGAAAGAGCGGTGGAAAAAAATTGAGATTTATCAAAAGTATGGAATACAGGGGCGGGAGACGCGTGGCACGAAGGCGGTGAAAACATCTCGACGGTTTATCGCGCTGCCACTTCACCGATGCTTTTTACTCTGCATAGCGCTGTTTTATAGCCTTCGAAGTGGACGGTTAAGCCGCAGGATTTACGAGGCCGTGTGATATTCGTACGCGACCAGATGTTTCCAGCGCCCCTTTGCCCTTTGGCGTCGCGATATCGCGACGCGATGGGTGTCAGCGCACCCACGAGTTCCCTTCCGACGATTAAGCCTGGTCGCAAGTACTGTAAGAAGCTCGCAAGAAGTTAGTTGAAATACTCCATAGCCGAGTCTCCCTTCGATAGGTATATCGTACATACGCGTTCCTTTTCTTTCTCACGCGTTCACCACGTGTTACCATGTTAGTAGACGCGAGTATTTTGGCAGTTATTTCGTTAATCGAGCAGTTTGTTTATAGAGAACGTAGTATGCAGGCTCTACCGAGCTAATTTCTCATGTCCACGACTATGTCAATGCGAACTATGTCGGTACTCTCGATGTTGCTATCGAAAGAAACGATAGCTATAGCTCTAGTGTCTTGATACGAATAAATTCATGATAACTGTGACGATGAATAACAAACGATTCACATTCATTAACACTTTGACTGCCACGTTGGTCATATATGACTAGCCATGGTTTCTCCTGTGACGCCACCGTGGTCATTGGTGACTTGGACTACTTGTAAAACTGCAATTGTAAAAATTGAATGAAAATTGACAGTTAGTGTATTTTGAATATAACAACTAATTAGAAGATACTTTGAAATAAAGAGTGCCCTATTGAACAATTAAAAATTTTTATTAGAAGATCAAGCAAAAGAATATTAGAACAAATCTTGCATCTAGCAGTGATAGTAAAAATACTCCAGTGACGTGGCAGTCAAAGGGTTAAGCTACTGTTGACATTTACTGTTGACAGTCATAGATCGAATCATAGGCCTCTTTCGAGCTCCTTACCGTACTCGATGCTTACACAATGGATATCCCAGTGATACTATATTTCTTTCCATCCCCATCCTACGTTTCGTTCGCCATCGGTGTACCCTTCGTTGGCTATTAATATCGGAGAGTCAATAAATGTTCGGCCCGGTCCCCGGACAATTTGACATCGTTCGCGTTGCATATTTAATTTCGCGCGCAATTACCATCGAGCCCTCTCTCTATCGACTGGCCGGTGGTCGGGACCACAATTAGTTTGATTTGAAACGACGTCATCCTGAGGCTGGCCGAGATTTCCCGCTAGCTGCCGACACGTTTCGAGTTCGCCTATTATGTCTGGTCCGGCTATCGCTGAACAATTATAAATGCAATGGGATCGATTGCGGTTACCGTGCGGCTGTTTTCGTGCTGTCGGATCAGTCTGGTCGTATCCCATTATATTATCGCATAGTCGAACGGGAATCGTTTGATTTCCAAGTGGCAGATTCGGGATCTGTTCCACGTGGAGACGTTCCAATCGTTGTTCCCTGATGTGCTGATCATCGTTTCGATACGCGAGAACTTTGGAACGAAGGAATTTTGGCGAACGGGTATGTTGGGTTCGCTGAAAGATAATATCGGTATTTTTATATATTACGCAATGATAGTAGCCTCTTTTTAGGGGAAAAGAGTTATATTTGATACTTTAATACGTTGATTGCCATGGTGGTCATCAATGACCGGCGCTTGTCTTCTCAGTGGGGCTATGGTGGTCACCAGTGTCCGGCGATATTAATTTTTTAAATTTAAATTTGTTTTATTCTAACCAATTTTTTAAAACTTGAACAACGTAAATAAATAGAGAACTTTGAATAGAAAATATTAATAATTTCCACCATTTTTTTTTCTTTGCCATATTGTTTGATAATTCATCGTTATATCCTAAGAATAATGGAAATTTTATCGTGGTCCCCTGAGCGTGCCATACGAAAAGTGTGTAACAGGCAAAGTATTAAGGTCGTCGCTTGATTCCGGAAAACAAGAGAGTAGCATATACTATAAAATACCGATTTTATTTATTGGCCAACCTAATATTTTATCGGGAAGGCGTGCACGTGCACAGAAGTTGTTGTTACACGTAATAACGGCGTATTCGGGTGTTGCGAGGTATTTCCATGGGTTTGTAACAGGTGGAAATAAAAGCACCGCGTCCTCTCATCGGAGCAACTATTAACCGCACTATTCAACGTTTGCTACCAAATTATGAGCCTTTGAATTCCACTTTGACGCAATTTCCAACTTGTAATACCACTGTTACGTTGTAACGGCTTTCCTATGTCAGTTTCCTGTAACGGAAAGTTAACCAGCGCGACGGTAATATGCATGGATGTATTTACTTTTATATTCATAGGGAAGAAACAGTTGTTTAGACCGTCAAGGATCCTGAGAAATAACCAGAATATTGATTTGCTTAAATATTAGACAATATACACGTATCATGGTTTATGCGAGTTAGTTATTAGTTTGTTATTTTAGTTATTAGTTAGTTATTAGTTTAATCGAGTTACTTACACGGTAAATAGCATTGTTCAACGCGAATCTTAATCTGTAATATCCACTAAGTGAGTCTGGTAGAGTTTACTTTTCTGAAAATAATTCTGCAATGGAAATTGTTCTATCCCCCTCCATTTTTATCTTATTAACTAAGGCGTACGCATTCCACGATGTCCAATGACCATACGATGACAAGATGATATCTGAAATATATAGAAGAGAAATAAATAATTAAGAAGCAAATGTGAAATGGGAGAAGGAAAATAAAAGCCCCAAGGAACAATGGAGTAAAAGATAAGAACCAAACAAGTGAAACAATCAACCCAAAGATGGGACAGAGAAACAAATTCAAAATAAAAAAAAGAAACAAATCAACGATGAGAAAATCATAAAATAGAATCCTGCATAAAAGAAATTGTAATAATTAATTAAAAAATTAATATTCAGTTTTATGAGGGTTGGAGCGTGGGTGGAATGGACAGTGGTCATCGCTAGCCCAAGGGTCTAGATAATGACCACTGACCACCCCCTCCCACCACCAACCCCCCTGCGGGACAGAAATTTCGATGTGATCACTTCGAGTTCGAAACGAGAAATGAGCTCCAGCGCGATCGTTCGGTCCTTATATAGCCGACGATGGACCGAGGATCGACGGAAAATCACGATCATTGCCGATTTCCTTAACAATTAATTTTCTTCTATAATAACCAAAAATTTCGTGATTTTTTTGTTTTTATTATAAATTTACGCTTTGGGCCATTTATTATTAACAATTTTAATTTGTTATTAACAATAAATTTGGTAATTTATACATTCTTTGGAAACTATAACTGCATTCGCGTTTCCACAGAATAAATTTCCAAGATACGTGTATGTGTATCAAAATATTTTTATTTTCTCCATATTTTTGGCTAAAACGAAGTATCATACGAGGAGTAAAAAGGTGAGAAGTTTCATTCTCACCTGGAAAATTCGATCATTTTCGCCAAAAATCGTGCGTTTTCGGAAAGCTCATTTTTCGAAAACCGAGAGTGATAGAACAATTTCGATTACGGATCTGATTTCGGCTCAAGCACGTATTACCGATCCCCGAGAGGCGTTTCTCGAGTGGTTCCCTTGAAATCGAAAAGGTATATTTAGATCGGTTGAAAACGGAGCGACCTCGAAGCAGTTCCCATGGTTTATTAAGAACCGCGTAAACCGATCAAACGCTCGTGAATAATGAATCCGAATTCTCGGGCCGCCGTTCCAGCGGCCTTGTCGTATTGACCCTGCATGCTCTGATTACATTCGAAATGTACGCGCATGCACATAGGCATAACGGGTCCTAATCTGATTAATTATTAGCCACTGGCCGAGCCATGGACGGGGTTACTTGCAGAAATCTATGGATCGGTCCCTCGCTTTGATCTCGATTTACAGGACTTTGCAGTCGGAACAGCTTCATCCCACTTTCCATTGATCCCAAAGACGGTTCTGATTTATCCGAGCCCGTGTATCGAGCTTGGCCACCGATTTCAACCCCCGTACCATCGATGATCACTGTAACTTTAGCTCGACTTACCGTGCCAGAGACACACCTAATGGATTCTCTCGAAACGGGCGACTGGCTGGTAAATCATGCTCGCGGGGCCAATAAGTCGATCGTTATCGAGAAGGGAGCGAGAGCCAGACTCGCGATTCCACCGGAATGAATGAAATCTTCCACGTCGAGTCGTTCCTGGATAACTAATTAGGATCCCCGTACACCCTGCGACGATCGATCTCCCTCACCCTTCTTCGTCCTGCTGGCATTCGCGATTAATTTCCACCCCCTTCCCGCCTCGCCTTATTTCCCGTTGGCCGATTTCAATAAAGAAAAGGAATGAAAAAGCGGCGTACAAAGTGGCTCAGGCGCGACCAGGAATTCATAATGCCGCGTATACGTCTTCCGTCCTGGACCAGTTTCCGCTCGAGGAAATCCCGAGCGTGGCGCGCGCGAGAATTAGCGAATGTCTGGCCTCGGATTCCCGGCGTGATAGCGCGATGCATACGTAATGCATTTCACGGCAGACCGCGTTCGGCAACGAGGATCTCGTTTTGCGGAGACGGTCATGCAGGCAACGACTATCATATCCCTTCGGAAACCCCAGAGCGCCTTCCAGCGTAACCCGTCCGGCTAGACACGGAGGAAACACCTTTTTGCCAGGCTCCCCTCTTTCTCCGCTC
>NW_016907864.1:1289607-1296776 GCF_001483705.2 Eufriesea mexicana | reverse complement strand
TATTTTATGCAGAACTTGGCTGCGGGAGGAAATATGTCGCAGACAGAGGATATTAAAAGCTTCATCTCGATGTTCATAATGAGACGTTGAAATTCTATTCGCATCGCGAAGTCAGATAAGTATATGCATATCGGTAAGATGATTTCGGGAATTAAAAAGCAAAATCCAATCTGGGACTAATTTCGTTGACACTCGAATTTGTGAATATTGGTCTTACGAGAGTGTGCGTGTTGATTTCATATGTGTCAATGGTATTGAGGTTTAATAAATGAAAGTTATTTGGTACGATATAAATATAATATGTGCGAGTGGAATCTGGTGTGAATGTTGATAAAAAATGTTTAAAAGAATATGCCAGAATGAAACAGTTACGTGGGAATTGTCATAGAGTGAACATGAGTTAATAAGAATGAGAGAGTGAAAGAGAGAGAAAAGAATTTTCAAGATAGAGTCAATCTTTGTGTTTAAAAATAGTTGATTTAGAATTGTTGTCAATATTTAAATATTATTATATAAATATATTAATTTGTCAATTGTTAAGAAACGTGGTAGATATTGGTGTTCATTTCTATCCACAGAATTGTCAAACTGGATATCACTGAAAGTTATTAAACAGTGGGCAAAATTAATATTCTTCGGGGAGAATTAACGTTGATACTTATGGAGATAATTATTTAACTCTGGTAGTTTAATTATTATACAATTTTAATTATTGTTATGCTTGTATACTCTATTTAGGTATGATATTGCAGATCGATAGTTCTGGTTTCGAAGAACAAAAATTCATTTCTATTGTAGGAGAGGATTGAGGATTGATTGCCTATAGGGGTAGGCGGACTAATTGTTAATAACGTTGCACCAATACTAGCTGAAAAAATTCACCGATATAGGATTCGTTTGTTCCTTGCCTTGTATTCCCATTGTTCGATCACTAGAGTGTGTGAAAAAATCGACGACATAAGTAAATATCTTTTGTTTCAAGACTTTATGCTTCTATACTACTCGCAGTTACAGTAGAGCAAATATCGAAGCAATATTTCAATCTTCGTTTATTACACGAGTTATTGCAGTCATATAAAACAGCGATTGTCGGCGTACATAAAGTAGTCATTAAAATCCTACGACAGAGCAAAAAGGTATCACTTGTAACGCAGTATCGCCATCGTCTTTTTCTTTAACAGTCTAAGACAATGTTTTCCAACGTTTTATAGATCTTGTTCCACTTCAACGCCTTCGACATCTGAAAGCCCATTTCTTAACGTAATAACTAACCTATAAATAAGTACAATGCATTAAATAAGAATGAAAAGAAAATTAATTCGCTATACACATCGCTAACTTTGTTAAATTAGGAGTAATGGGTAAAAATTAATGGACAGAATAAAACTCGCTGTATCGCAACAGAGGTTAAAGGCTTTATTTTTGAAATACTCGAGGGTACGTCTCTTCTCGACAACTGGCCCGAATTTTTTGGGTCTTCTTCCACAGGAGTGAAATCTACATTTCTACATCTAGGCTCTTTGAGACCACGTCATAAATTTCTTACGTCTGTTTCAACAATTTTGACGTATAGAGATTTCCACTTAACACGTTCCGTGCCACGTGTACCACCGGTGGTACACTCGGAAATATTTATTTAATATAAATGCTGAAAATATGCTGAAAACATATGTTTATGACAAATTTAATTCTGTAAAATATATTTCCACTAAAGGAATGAGGAATTATACAAAATGTAGTATAGAACAAAGCACACAAATTTGTTTAATTGTTATATACACAATAGTTATTAATTACGCGTAATGGTTAACTTTATTAAAATAATGGATGCATAAAAATGGCTTATTCGGGCAATCGGTGCAAAATGTCACTACTCTTCTACTTCTTTTTACTAATCGAAAATTTTCCAACTGACTGACTTTTACAATCGAACTGATCGCAGCACCGTGTGTACCATAAATGGTACACGGTGTGATAACTACTCTAAACAACCTAATTACTTATGAATTGATGGTGTAATGACATATTGCGTGATAATATATCAATTTTTGACCAAAATGACAAATGGCCTGGAGATCATTTCGGGTAAAAACGGCTTGGCACGGAACGTGTTAACCTAAAAATATTCAAAATTACCACTGATCTAACGAAACAAGAAATTGCAACTCCGCGAATAAAGATATGGCGAGTAAAAATCTCAAGTCACGTTAAGGTACCACGGTAATCTGATTATCAAAATCACCGATGTAGGGCGCCCAATACAAAATGGCCGCGCGGCCAACTCGACTAGCAGGCCGCCTCGACCATAACCTATGTCGCGGAACGTATTATCACTCGCGGAATAATACAACGCAAACAGAGAAAGCAGGGGACACAAGCAAACTCCGCAGAAACTTTCGATCTCGTTGCGCAAGCAATGGTCTCCGGGTTCAATTAATCGAGGCGCGTAAACGTTCTTCAACCCTCTTCGACGCAGCTGCGATGACTATTCCCGTCGCTCGATTCTTATGGTTTCGCGTAGAGAGATCGCGGCGGCCAGCTCGAGTAAATTTGCAACTCGCGCTCCAATTTACTTAAGCTGTCCGGTGCACGTGCGAGTGAAACCGGGGATCGGCAGCTGCGAGCGGATCGAATTGCTCGCGCGTCCCGGCGCGCGTGCGCGTGTTTGTGAATGGCGTTGACGAGGGAGAATGTAAAGCTAATGCTCGTTTAATGCACCTCCATCGGCTCGCCGTGGCTGATAACCGGTGGCTGGCAGATTTAGCGTTATTTCGCCGGCGCGTGAATCCTCCGCGAGTTCTCGCTTCCGGTTCTGGGCCCCGTGGCCCCGGCCCGAGCGGAAAGCGGCGCTCGACGCGCAGCGTACGCGTTAACGCGTTATTAATAATCGATCCCGACTCATCACGTCCGCGATAATAGCATCGCGGCTCGGGTCTCGTTGAATTTTGCAACCGCGTTTGCGCCCGGTGTCGCTAGACCGTGTCCAGCCGCGACGCTAATCGTCGCGAATAAAATTTGTAACGATCGTAACCCGGGGCTAATTCTGCGCGGAATTTCCATGACGTTTGTTTCCACGGTCTGCGTTTATCGCGCGTGTCAATCGTGCCTATACGTACCGTGAAATAACTTCTCCAAGCGAGATGCGCCCGGGAGGTAATGAGACTGGTCCTGTGAAAACATTCATTAGCGTCTCGACTATAAATCGACGATATCCGTCTGAGGGTACATCTCTCGGAGAATAGCGCGGTTAGAGAATCGTGAAACGTTTTTCATGGTTGGAATCTGGAATCTTGGATTCGGTCGATTGCGGAATCTTTTAACGTTACTCGATATTGTTGCAGTAAAAACTAAACAGTAAAGTAAACTCTACATCTTAGCGATGTGGGGGCGATCCCTTCCCCTGCGTTTTGTCTTTTGTCTCCCGTTTTCTGGAGACGTCCTGTGACCTGCGTGGCCCTAAACAGGTCAGTTCTAACCGTTCGCCCGTTTAATAAAGATCTATACAGTTTTTCCACCGTTTCCACTGACTATTCCTTTGCGTTATAACCCCTTCACACTTATCCTTCCAGTCATATCGAGAATCGCACTCGTATCCTCGCGCATATGTGGTTACCCTTTTATTATGACCCGGAAGGATCGCCCCGGAGCTAATATCGAAGTTTAATTTCGGAATAATTACCAGGCCGAGATATCCAAGATATTTTGACGAAGCTACGCTTGCTTTGTTTTGCGATACGCCGATTTCGAGGAAACATTTATGTCAACGCGTTTGTGTCGAGATTGTCAGTGATTTTGGCATGGGACGCTATCGAAATCAATAGCTTTTGTCTCCAGAATTCTGAAGACGACTTGTGACCTGCGTGGCCCTAAACAGGTCAATTCTAACAATTCGCCCGTTCTATAAAGATCTATACAGTTTCTCCACAGTTTCCACTGATTACTATTCCTTTGCGTTATAACCCCTTTAACAGATATTTCGCAGATTTAACAGATATTTTTGGTAGGATGATGGAGGTGACGATTTTTGGTGACGACGATGAGGGTTTGGAATGGAGGTATAAGGGTGTAAAATCACCCCCTTGATACTTTTATTGGACGGAGGTTCGATCAGTGAGAGAAATGTCATGACTTCTACAAGAAAGCAATTTGGGTTAGAGTAGGATAAATTGCAGGGTAGTTCTCGGCGAATTCGCGTTTATTAGTTTATCTTAATATCGCTTTGTTCTCACTCGGATTTCGCGTGCTCTCGATGCACTTGCCGTTTTGCGACTGGGTCTGGCTAATTCGAGTTTTAATATACGAATATTCAATTGGATTGAACGGTGTACATATTTTATACATATATGCATTTAATTGGCACAGTAGATGATTTCATTGTATTTCTCTTTGCTCTAATGGAACGTATTTGATGCGAGGAAAATAATCGTCCAGGAGCCAGGAAATTATTGAAATATTTTTTCTAGTAAGATTCTAGTGATAACTTATAAACGATACTGTTATCGTATTATACGATGAAGAGTTCAGCAGAAACCATTTAATTTTAATTCAACCGTGTATATTTATTTCATCCATGATAAAATTGTAGAAGCTTTTGGTAATTGTACAAAATCTTGCGCACGTTACAACTTGTTAAGTGTAATTATTTTAGTCGTAATAACGAGTGTAGCTTGTTTTTATGCGCTTTGTTACGAAAAACTCGCAGCGAGCTGCATTCGTTATTACAGTGTCGTGTTAAATTTATTTTAAAGTTATATTAAATTACATACATATTTTACATACATGTATAGTTGTTTAATTATATCGCGTCATTGTCAATCCACTGTCAATCGTTGCTACCGCGTCAATGATTCATTCAAACTTTGGGTCAAAAAGACCGAAACGAGTGTGACGATTTAAATTTAGTCTCATCAACGAGATTCGTCTTGCACAGTCTCGCAACCACACAAAAATTCTGCGCCTCGAATAGAACACGATCTCTGAATGCTCCCCTTGCGTTGTCACGAAGTTTGACATAAAATTTGATCGCACAACGGTAGTCGCTCGATATTTTGTTCCTCCATTTTTTCCACGCTTCGCAAACGCACACGCACTCGTTCTAAAACCGTACGTGTTAACTTTGTCAAGTCGAAATTGCCACTGAAGGAACAGTACAGATGTACGTCTCTGCCAGTCCTGGGGATACGAGTTGGCCGCGTTACTCCTGAGGTAATAACGGGTATAACCTCCCTAATAATACGACCAATAACACGCAGGGAGTAATACGAATGAATGCATTAACATCTCGCTGTCGAATGACGTAGCACTTTGGATGTCATTTCGGGAATAGAAGAAGAAGGAAAGTTGACAGTGGTTGAGATTCTTCTTAAATAAATCCTAGAACAGCAAAAGAAAAAGGGAAAATAAATTTTTCTACGTATAAATAAGCAAACTGTTAAAGATAAAGTCTGAAAGAAAAAAGAAAAGTAGTAATTTCTGAATATTATCATGTCGCGAATTTTTCACCATGTACACGCAGCTTTACGAAGGAGCAAAGTCCAGGTCAATTAGGAAAAATTTGGAGTGATGCATCGGACTCTTAACATGACCATATTTGGCCATAATTGCTATATTTGACCATATTTGGCCATAATTGCCAAGGGTGGCATCGAAAAACGCGTGCATGGTGGGAAAAATATATAAAGATTGACAGTAGTCGAAGGATAGTTTTAGTTGTAGACGATTAGTTGTTGCAAATTGAGTTGTTATCGAGTCGTGAAATTGAATGCTATATTAACCCTTTGCACTCGACGATTTTTTGGCCAGAGAAGAGTAGAAATTCAAACATTCTCTATTAAGAAGCTGACGATACTTTTTTGAGCAGTACATAAAGAATTATATAATAACAGAATTGTAGAATTACTTGATTTCGATACCTCGCACACTGTTACATTACATTAAATTTGATATATTAATTAATATCGATCTTCCATATTTTATAAAATGGTAACTGAAGCTCACCTTCCGAGTGCAAAGGGTGAAGTTGAGAATTGATCTAGTTTCCTGTAAAGAAATAATCCGTACGTTTATAATTTATTAATAAATTACCACCACCATAAATTACTACGATATTTTTAGAGCATCCAAAGTCGTATACCTATTCGTTAATTTCCGTCAAACATGATCAAGATACTGTACCACTCGTCGCTATACTTTTACACCTATCTCGCGTTTGGATTGTCGGGATTGCGAAGATTAATGGAAGCTCACGAATAATTCAAAGGGAAAAGAAATTGTATATATGTACACCGAAATTGTACCTGGGAATGATATTCCAACATCGATTACAGTGTCAGTTTAATAACGCGTTTATTAACAAACGACGACATTGCAGTGACACGAAGCTAGGGAAAAAATTCATTTCACCAGCGATAAACACGTCCCACACGAAACGTACGATCGCAACTTAAACCGTTAAGGATCCTCCAACGTGATACCATTACATCGGAAAAATAGAACGAATAAGCCCCGTGGAACGTATGGAACAACAAGTCGTAATTCCGGAAAAATCATTTTTATATCGTTCCGAAAGATAACTCGTGCCGAAGATAACTCGTTCGGCGCGGACCGACATAAATTTCTTAACGGCAGGGACTTATCGTACATTTTTAGCCGGGCCGTTTGTCGCCAATTTACGATCGGGCGACGCACGCTGGATACGGGATTTTTTCGTAAACGCGGGCTCTTTTTCATCGGAATCGGCGATTCGATCGGGATCAATTTGCGGCCGAACACCCTGCCGGGTCAGCCATAGTAGTCGAAGACCGTACGCGGCTGGCTCGTATCGCGTATGATGACAAAGCCACGAACCGAGGTGAAGCACCTACTTCGGAGCTGGCCAGGTCCGCGAATACTTTTCGTGCAAGCACGTGAAAAGCGTGCGTTGTTGGGGACGGAAAGGGGTCATAAACCGCGAAATAGACGAAATTCATGGGTCGCGACGAGGAAGGGGAAAACGTCCCTTTAACTCCCCCGGACCGAAAACTTGGCCGTGTTCTGGCCGTGTTCTGGCCGTGTAAAGTCGTCGATATCCGGCCCACGGCCGGTTTGATGTCCTCGCATAAACCTGACCGTGTTGTGTCCTGTGTTCGCCACGAGGATACAAGGAAACGCGGAGAGAAGGCGAGTGCCGA
>NW_016907864.1:1266051-1289585 GCF_001483705.2 Eufriesea mexicana | reverse complement strand
TCTTTCCCTCGCCTCGCAGACATTCGACTCGGGGAATAAGGAAACCGCATTGTGTCCCGCGTCCCTCGCCCCCTGAATAATGCAGCCATTCGTAAATTTCAAAATGTCCGCAGACGTTCTCCAAGTTTCCGGATAATGTCGCGGCGACTCGGCTTTTAGACCCGGCCCGAGATGGCCGGCGAAGAAGCTCACGTACGTAGGTAGACGAGGCCGCGTGTATATCCACCGGGGTCCACGTTTCACTCCACTCTGTGCACGTGGAAGATACCTCGTGTTCGACCGATAACTTTCAACCGTGTCTCTTTTCCGCTTTTCTCTCATATCTCTCCTTTTTTCCGTTTTCCTGCCGTTTTTCCATTTTCCGCGTTTTTCTACGGCATTTCTCTCCACCCACCGAAAAACTTTTCCGCGTTTTAATGAAAATGAAACGTAATACCCAAAGTAGCCGGGTACGCGCGGCGGGAGGGGTAGAACGTCGAGTAGATGCGTTTGATATAAAAGGGACGCTGTCAAAGAAACAGAGGCTAATTGGATTAAAAAGATGTATATCCTGTTTACAGGTCGTACGTGTACAGGGTCGGTCAGGGGCGGAGCGCGGGGGTGTTAGCTGATTAAAAGGTGGATTCTTTGATTTTCGAATTTAACCCGGTCCCGGTTCTAATTATTTCACCGAAGCGGTCGTTAACGTCGGATACGGGGTGGATTTACACGCGGGAGCCTCGCGACGCGGTCTCGGGATCCTCGCTCGTGTACTTTGAAATTAACAAAAACTGGGTCTGACGAACTTCCGTTTTTGACGCGCGCCCGAGTTATGGGACGAATCACGTCGAGCAGCTCGCGAGTAAACTCGGAAACTGGGGGCGATCATTAAGGTTGCTTGTCAGCGATCTTATCCTCGGTGTATTTGATCGCCGAGTCCGAGGAAATTGCCAGACACCGTGCAAGTTGCACGAGCACAGCCTGCGAGGAACGATGGGGACGATCGCTGCGAGCTTGCCGGATTAAAACTACCCTAAGTCGGTCAAATATGTTTATAAATCTCTCGACGCGCTTTATGAGCCGGCCTGTACACAGGCTTTTGGGACGTGGGTCACAGGTGAATGGGAAATTCAATTTCCTCCGTAAAGAATATTTTCATTACTTCCACGGTCCTCCGCTTTCATCCCCGACGATCCACCCCTTCGTCGATGATGACAAACAAACGCGTTCCCTGGGAATATTAAACTCGTCCTTGAAAAGTCGACCGCCGGAGCGTCGAGTGATTTCATCGTCGAAGCAGGAGGAGAGTGAGAGAGAGGGGTGAGGGGGGCAGGAGAGAATGGAGAAAAAAGGAGAAAGAGAAGAAAGAACGGCGAACGCGGCGGGCAGAGAGATCGAGGGGGATTTCAGTTCCTCTGATCCGGTGAAAAAGCAATCGGTAAGCAGGAAAACCGGTCACGGTCGGTATAATGCGGGGCGAAGACGGGCTGAACACGCGAGCGAGCGAGCGAGAGAGAAAGAGAGAGAGTCCGGAGAACGAAAACGGGACGGGTAGACTCGAAACGAGGTAAAAATTGATTCGGCAGGTGAAACCTCCGGCTCTGTTCTCTGTTGATTTAAGCAACGTACCGGCTGCCTCGTGCTCTATAATCATGGTGAGCAGTCCGTTATTACTCCACCGCCAGTACCTATCTACTCTTTCCTCGCTCCTTCTCTGGCTTCTCTCGTCCTCTTCCACTCAACCTCCACCTCCTCCACCTCCTCTTTTCGTCTTATTGTTTTCTCTCCCTCTCCTCTCTGCCGTGCCATCTCCTCGTTCAAGATCGCAGTCTCTCCCTCTCTCTCTCTCTCTCTCTCTCTTCGTCCTTTCAACCCCTTCTCTTTCTCGATCCCGCGGCCGGACCGCTCTCGGACTTCTTCTGTTGTTTGGCGAGGGCTTCTTGCCGGGCTCGCCCGGTAACGAGGATAACGAAGATCGCTTCTAAGACCGCAAATAATAAATGCCTTTCTGCGCCCCGCGTAACGTCGTAAAATTCCAACCGGCGTGATTTTACCGCGTCGCTTTCCCAGACCCCTGGCGCCGCTGCAGCGACCACCGTCCGAGAAGATTGCCGCGTTACGCGCGTTTCTCGGGTTCCGGGGCCCACAGGCTCGGGGTTCCACTGTCTTCGCGCGAGAGGAAGGCGAGACGGTGGCCCACGTTCCTTCCTCCACGTTCTCCTAGGCGTCTTTACGCTGGAATTCGTCCGATGAAGACAGTCGGCCTGGTATGTACACCGTTCATACGTCTTTCGGTTGATGATATTCTTCGCGTAATTTCTGATGACATACTATGTCAATTCTGACATCTTCCACCCATTACCAAATAATTGGAATAAATTTCTGATATTCGCGAATACTCCATCGTAATTTATCGATGTACCGTGTCACGCGAGTATCGTTTCGCGAAGAAAATTAGCGAGACGGGGATACCTTGGAATTCCCATGGTTTTCGTTTCTGGTCCGCGCGTTCAGGTCCGAGGCCCGTGGATGCGGAGCGACGATGGCGGCCGTAATGCGAAGGTTCGCATGCAAATTGGCCCAGTTGTTATTACGCGGCTACGAGCGGCGGCTGGAGATTGATAGATCATAAGGAGACGCGATAATGAAAAGCTGGATGGAGTTGTCGAGTGGAACGAGACGTTGTTGGAAGATCGTTCGCGTTTCGTTCGGGAGCTCCCCTCCTTCTGTTGAAATGCGGCGTCCGCAGCGCATAAAATAACCATGCGAATTTACCCGCACGCCGCTCCTGTAATATTCCTGCTCGGCTGTTTAATATTGTACACGGCTCGCGATGGGTAGGCCCGTTCCTCTGCAACCGTGTAAAAGAAAGCGCGGCCGGTCAGTTATTGCGCGCAATGGCCGCCATTTTCGACGCGGTGGTGCGGCCTTAATTCGCGCAACGCTCGATCCTCCGATACTTTCCGCGAATTATCGTAATTCCAACGTAGATGCGCGTGCAAATACAGGTTGCGAGGTGTCTTTTCGGAGAGTTGAAATTTTTACACGAGATCTCGGTGAAAAGTGCGACTGTGATTCTCGACGAGGTTGCGAGTCGAATTTTGGTTTATCTTCGCGGTGTACGGTATAGAGAGACAGATAGGCATTGTTTTCTCTTTAAATATATTACTCTGTTTGCTGTGAGTTTGTACGGCATTATTCAACGAATGAAAACATCGCGATATCTGTGGAACACGCATTTAATAAAATGTTATTCGAAAATGGATTCGAGTTCGTGCGAAAGGTCAAAGTTCTCGGTGATACTTCGAATGTAAATTAGAAAAACACACTGTTGTATCGCGAATTATTTTTTTATTTTTATTTTAACTCGATATCAAACGTGAAGTGTGATGGGTCTTGTTCTTCCAGGGTGCAAGAAAGATCAGGTGCAACTGCACGCGAGGTAGATTAGTATTTTAAACGTTGCGGTGTATATGGGTAATAAATGTAAGGAAAGAATAGGAAAACAGGGATCACCACTATGCAGCGGAAATTCGACATGGCGGTATTCTCCGAGCGCATCAGGCTTGTTTCCCGTATCCTCGCAGCTCCGTCTGCCTTCTTAAAATCACACGGATCCGCGTGCTTCCTCGGTTCCTGTTCGTATCACTCGATCAGGGAATACAAGGTGAATCGTATTTCCTATATGCGGTTTTTGAACCCGCATTCTCCTCGGTGCCGCGTAGCGCAGAGAAGTAAAACCGAGTCGTCTGATACGGTATACACAAAATGATCCACCCACGTTCCGCGTTATCCTGACAGAGATACTTTGTCGTCCGTGGACCGAAGTCGTGGTCGTCGCTCCGCCTCCTCGTCCCCGCTCCTTCTCCTTTTCATTTATATTTCACGTTTCACAACGTCTAACGCCTCCTTCGAATGTTAACCTCGTGAACGTTTCCCCTGTCACCGGCCGTAAAACAAAGACGAGTATACCTCGTGTCGTTCGCTACGTTTATTCAAATGAGAGACTTGTAATTCGGGAATTCACCGGCCGGCGCATGTTGCCGACGAGACGAGACGCGTCCGTGTTATGCGCGAAGAAATTTCATCCCGGAATTCCAGCTCCATCCCGAGTACGTCGTCTCGTCTGCATCCTTCTTCGACTTCTCCTCTTGCTGGGGTCGTCTCTGGCCCTCTTCCGCCGCGCGATACGAGCCCACCCTCCAACAGCTCGCCCCGACGTCGCAACGCTTTATCCCTGTCCCATATTTTTCCTACTTTACACGCAACTTTTCCCTTACACCGGCAACGCGGCCATCCGGACCGCGTAAATGTTTTATCCGGTGGATTCGAGCCGCGACGCCGTGGTCCTCGGCGTCCCTGGCAATCTGCAAATGCGGCCCGTCGCCGGGTTTGCATCGGGCCACGGAGCGGGCTTCGACGGGATTAAATATCGCGTCGTTATTAATAACAACGGGCGTCGAGTGAATTTTCTAATGGAAGCCGGACGTCTGATTTATTTCGGCCGCGTTGGAGATCGATCGTGATTGCGATTTCAACGGCGCGTAGTATTTCGCGGCAAAGGAGCACCCCCGGCCGCCACCCCCTATCGGTGGCCACGTTCCGCGTGAATTATTGGTCTATGAAGTGCAAAAATAAACGTTCGCTGGCTTCGTTACTTGCCAGCTAACCGTGCCAAGACGAATATTCACGGTCGAGTTTGGCGAATATTTATCGTTTACCATAAAACGTAACCGTGGGTTATTTTCTTCTTTCATAATTTCTTCCGCGGTAGGTGCACACTCGCTGCCTTTTAAACTCGAAATTCCCTTTACCCGATCTTTCTGAATATTTCACAGGGATTATATACATCTAGTCTACGGAAAATTATTTCTTTCAACACCGAAACCACGAAAAGGGTTCCGTGTTCCTACTCGATTTTCACACCACTGATATAAAATAACGCGAATCGAAAGCATCATTAACTATCTACGAATAGTTAACTAATAGTCGTTTTATCTCGCTTGGTTCGCCGAGCCATTTTCCAGGACGTCGGCCGGCAATTAGCCGGATCGACGCACTTTTTGGAACATATATTTGCCTTGGATATAAAATATTTAAATTGCATCACCGGTTTCGTGACTGCCGTACTCCCAGCAGGGTTGAATCGAGGTCTGGAAGTAGGTCGAAGTAGACGGCGCAGCTCGCTGCTGGGTCTCGGCAGAAACCGTGACGGTGATGTAGGATTCCGGCGAAGTTTGTCTCCGCTGTTAAGTCCAACTTCAAATGCAGACGGTATTGGTATTGCCAGTCGATGGATCTTACCTGAAATACCCGTTGCTTCGCCATCAATTTTAACCGGGGAAATAACAGGGGACCCGGCGCGTAGTAAATACAGGACCAGATTTCGCGGCTGAGCTCCTGGAATTTCCACGTTTGCTATACCTCTATGCAACGGGGGAAAAACGGGGAAGACGTTCGTTCGTTCGCATGCCGGTTGATTCGACGAGCGAAGCCGCGAGTGAAATTTCTTCCGCTCTCTTTGCCAAATGAGAGTGGCTGGCGTACGTAGTGGCGGTGGTTGATAGATCAAATATTTGCAGGCTCTAACTCCTAATTGGACGTTTACAAGCGAGACTTCGTGCCTGGGCATAACCGCGCGACGTGGAACAGTAGTTGCCGAAATGGAACATCGTTGCCCCGAGACAAATTGCTTTTTGAAATTGCCTGTCCGCGATTCGACGATTATCGTAAACATCGTGCCGCGATCGATCCCTCGGCGTGCACCGGCGATCGAGCACCTCGTTAACGACACGAGCAATTATGCCGGACAAAAGTACGTAACGACACGGGACGAGTAGCAACGGCGTAAAACGCGGATAACAGCTCAATTTGTTCGAATGGCTATTTGCATTTTCTCGTGAATGAAACCGTTCTTCCTTGCATACGGCTAATTCATCGTCGGCCAAGGTATTCAGTCGGGCTTGAATCGCGCTGGATTCCACGTTGCACGATCACAGGCCGCGTATTGTTGCACGTCCCCGGCTGGAAAAAGAACCGGCGTTTCGCGAGGGGAGCACTCGGGACTTAAAAAGGATAAGAAGTCAAATGCGTGGCATGAATAAAGCATTATCAGTCTCCTTTTGCCACGAGGCTGCACTTTCGCGTAAATGCACGCTTTTTACTTCATCGAGTGTCTTACATGCTAACGAGTGCAACGGAAGAGGCTGCACGGTTTTACGCATTCGCGCACTCGTTCCCGGTTCTCTGTTTAACGCAGGCCGACACGTGCCTGTGATCGCCGTTGCTCCCCGATCTTCCATTAGACCCCTGACAAACATCTTGACCGACGATCGGTGAAAGATAGATCCGGCTAAGATTTCAATTTCCCGGCTTCCTCGTAGCTCGTTATCCCGTTTATTGCACCGGTCGCCATTATCGTTACGCGATGCAGGTATGGGTAGAATTTCCTTTCGAATTTCTAGCATCAGCGGTGCATATATTTCTGCAACGTTCTACGAGTCGAATAGCTCAATTGGAACGAACTCGCGCATTTGTATGCTGTTTACGATTTCATTGATAAATAAACAGCAATTTCACCGTTGGTTTGGTCAAATATTCTTGTACCGATTAATTGCATGCTCTCGTAGGTTTTATTGGGTTATTGGTCCGTGATCGCAAAACGTAAACAGAACTGCCGAGCCATTCCACAGCTCGATAAATCTGTCTTAAGTTGTAAAAATTGCACACGACTTAGGTGGGGTTAGAAATTTAGAAATTTTCCTTTTCAAGACATTGTATAGGGATACTTTTCATTTTAATGTGAGAACATAGTCAGGGATAATACGCAATTGTGTTATTTGCAGTGGGGAACATGAACAAACCATGGGCGTGACACGTGGTGTTTACATTTGGCCCGACCGACGTACCACGAGCCAGGCCCGTGATAGTCAGCTTTGGTCCGATCGATGTACCACGGGCCAGGCTCGTGATAATCAGTTTTGGCTCGGAAACCTGACCACGAGTCCCACACGTGGTTGTAGGCTATAGGATTAAAAAAATTTTGCGAGATAAAGATATGAAAATACACGTGATTTAGGGACCCACTAGGGTAATACGTTCTTCTTTTCCTTTTTATTCCATATTTGCCTGTTTCGTGGTAGTACATAGTTTATTTGCCGCTATATTCGAATACCGTGATCTGTCTTAAGTTGTACCAATCGCATATAACTTACGTGGGGTACATCTATAAACTATGGGCGTAACACATGGTGTTTACATTTGGTCCGGCCGACGTACCACGAGCCAGGCCCGTGATAGTCAGCTTTGGTCCGATCGATGTACCACGGGCCAGGCTCGTGATAATCAGTTTTGGCTCGGAAACCTGACCACGAGTCCCACACGTGGTTGTAGGCTATAGGATTAAAAAAATTTTGCGAGATAAAGATATGAAAATACACGTGATTTAGGGACCCATTGGGGTAATACGTTCTTCTTTTCCTTTTTATTCCATATTTGCCTGTTTCGTGGTAGTACATAGTTTATTTGCCAGTCTATTCGAATATCGTATTCCAATCGTCTAGGAACAGTTGACTCTGCGAGAATTTGTTATAAACGAAGAAGATTCACTCGTTATGTGCGAAATGTACGAATCCGGATCTACTTTTCACGTTTCGTTGCTCAAGTCTGATACGCAAGTTCGCGACTAATTTATTCCGTGCATCGCATAGCTTACCCTATAATTTCCAGTGTTTCTGAAAACTGATATATGCAAATGTTATATGCGTGTACAAAGTAACCTTTCCTTAATAATACAAAATAAAATCGAGCACCGTTTATATCTTACCTACAATTTTCACCCGTCTGTATGTAAAATTATTAGCTTAACATTGATCAACGCGCTGAATGAAATCCGACTCGCGTCGAGAAACTGTCCTAGTTAGGTTCAGGAGCTAAACGAGTAGAAAAGAAAAATATCGGTTTTCCCTATATTTACCTATTGAAAAATATTCCAAAAGTAGCGATTTTTCCAATATTTTGCTTACCAGCGTCGCGTAGTATAAATAAAGAAAAAAACATCCGCTGTCCTATATTCAGGGAAAAATATTTAAATTCCACGGATAATAATTCTTAGCTACATTCTCATCAACGGTGTCCCACGACGCTAATTTCCACCGATAAAATCAAATTTCACTCGTAACAACGTAATTCTTTCCGAGCGGCACCGGGCTGAAATTATTCTCGCGCTGAAACTGAAAACCACACCGTGCGCTAGCATTTCGTCGGGCGCGGGATGATATACAAGACAGGCCAAAGGGTTAACCATCCACCGTCACGACCCAATCTGGTGTCTAGTAAATCGTTTGTCTCGCGGTTGTAAACGCGGCTTTTCGGCTTGTCCTATTTGTAAGCAACAAGTGTCTCGCCTCAATGAGAATGAATATTTAATCAAGATGTTCAGAAGCGCGGTCCTAGAGCTTTTTATCGCGGCTGCCACAGCGAGCAAAACCTTTGCCATTTCACTCGTCCACCTCTCTCTCACTCTCTCTCTCTCTCTTTCTCTCTGGGACTAGAAACGCGTACAGCTGTCGCCATTCCGGCAACTATAAAATCTACTTTGCTACGCGGCCGTGAATCACGTTTTCCGTTTATCAGCCGATTCATTAGGCGATAATCGTAAATAACGTGCGTGGTACGATTTAAAATTAATATACACCTGGTACACGAGGCGACCGGGGTGGCCGACGGGATTTCGTAAATTTGGCCCCGGTCGAATTAAAAGTAATTAACCAAACCGCTGATTATGGCGTGTAACTTTGTCGCGGCTCATGTAATCCGGGCACGTTTCCTCGTAAATTCATGCCGGCCTTTATCGTCCCTGAATATCGTCACTTGTTACGTCGTTCCGCAAAGTGGCCACCGAGCCTTTTTACGTTCTTCTCGAATGCTCGTGGAGATGATCGACAGGTCGCGGGGGAAAAAGTCGACGCCCGGGCTTGTAGTCGTTATGTAAAAACGCGACGATTTCCGGGAAAGGCTAACATTCGCGAGCAGCCGGGAACGCGCGAAAATACGGGAAAATGCGTTTGCGGGTAACGAGTTTCGTTGGAAGTCGAATCTCGCGGTTTTTTCAGCTATGCCGACCCGTAAATCGACGTTCTTCAACGTTCTTCAACCTTTGAATCGCAGAATTACTTTCTTTCCACTTGTGCCGTTAAATTTCTAGATTAAAGGATCGCTAAGTTTTCGTCAAAAAATTGTCGGCCTTTGAGTCTCTGTAACTTTGTCAAAGAAAAATCGTGCGAGAATTTACTTAGGCTAATTTTAAAGAACGAAACTTCTATTTTCTTAAATAGATTCTCGTTTCAACGCTCACAGTATAGAAACAAAGGTACCATTTTCTCTAAAAGAATTTTACAAATTCGAGTGACTCTACGGATCTTGGAAAATTTTTATCGCGATTTTTTAACGACCCCTTAAAAATTCAGGTGCAATTTTTTCTCTATTCGCTACTTTGTAATCAATTTTGTACCTTATAACAGCTAAATGATCGACTTCGCTATAGATTTAAAATTTTACCGAAAGAGTAAAACAGTGGAAATTCGAATCGGAGTCAGGTCAGAGAAACGAGGAACTTTTCCCTTTATTCGGCGAAAGTACGCTTGACGAATTGACCCATGCCGGCGCGCGTTACAACAGCGCAAACAGAGGTAGAGAAGACGAAAAAGGCAAGATTAGCCGGTAGTATTTCCAAGGAGAGTCGAAAGACGTACTGGATGCCGCGAAGGAACAATTTGGCTCTGTAATTGCGACGAAGGAACAAATTGAATTCCTGTACGTACGTACATCCATCCGTGCATCCGGTCTCTGGTTGAAAATAAACCCAGGCTGTCTGCAATCTCCCATAGTCTTTCCACCCAATCGAACCTAACCCGACTCTGCACGCTCGAAATCGCCCGTCGTCGTCGTCGTCGTCGTCGGATTAACCCGACTCGCCAATTCCGTGCTTTCGTAATTGCAAAACAATTTACACTATAACGAAAACGTAAGTACCTGTTTAACTTACCCCTTCTCGACATCGGGGTTGGAGGGAACGCGTCGCGAACGATCCGAAATAATCGGAGCGTATCGACGGACGCGAACGGTTAAAAGAAGGGGGAGAGGGGAAAGAAAAGAAAGGGGTAAGAGGGAGAAAAAAATATGGGAGAATGAAGGCGAAGAGGAAAAAAAGGTGGAAGATGAAGAAGACGGAAAGGAGACTAGCGGGTGGCATCTTTCGACGAGAGACTCGAGAGATAGAGGGGGATGGCACGGAGAGCAGTTTGGCCCTGTAATTACGGGCAAACAGGAGGGCCAGAGGGGGTCAGGGCGGGAGGCAGCTCGAGAAACCCTATAATCTCGCTGGGACCGCCCCTTGTTTGCTTGTATAATTACCCCGTGGCCCTCCTTCGATGGGGCCTCGATGGGCCCCGGTTCCAATCCGTCGGCCCGTTCGTCATTTCGTTCGTTCCACGCTCGGCCATAATGCCGATATCATTACCTAATGCATCGCGCATGCATTCTGTTGCATGCGCCAGCGCTGCCATGGCCCTCGGCCTCACGATCCGTTGCTTTCCTTTCCTCCCACCTTCCTTCCTTCCCCTTCCACCCCCTTTCCGTATCCTATCCTTTGTCTCTTCTTCGTTCTTAGCCTCATCAGTCTCATATTTCTTCATCTTCTTCTTCCTCTTCGTCTTCTACTTCGTCTTTGACTTCGACTTCGAGTTCCCCTTATTCTTCTTCTTCCTCCTCTTCGTCTTTCATCGACCCGGCGTCCTACTCCACCTCACGGTTCGGCTCGCTCGCCACCCTTAGTCGACGATTTCTCAGGATTGACGTAATTGGCTTATTTGCATTGTTCCGTCTGTGCCTGTGCTCCATCGTTCGCGATGCATCATTCGCGAGTGCCTCCGTGGAGAAAGAGGGAACGATTTCTCCTGCAGCCACGTTGCGTCACGACGCCGCCGTTAGCCGGAGAGTGCACTTTGTATATACATTATAGTACGCCCGGCACGCCGAGAATATTCGCGAGATGCGCGAGACGGCCTTAGACGGAAATATGGAAATTTATGCGAGAACGTTCGGATTTTACGGATCATTAAGGTGGATACATCGCGTCGGGGGTGACGCACGGATCTTACCCGGCGCGTCAGCTTGTTGCCGACTTTGTTACCCCGTCGTGATTGATGAGCACGATGACGACCGCTGTGCTTGATTCACGCGTGTAATTTGTAACTGTTCTTTTAAGGCTCTCCGTTCTACTTCCACTCGTATTTGTATTTACTTACCGTCCCTGCCATTCGAATCGTGCTTCGAAGGGGGCCCGCACGCGCAGCTTATCGGACCTGCAGCCGAGTCAGGCAGCCTTGACACGTTCACCGGCAAGCGTATTTTCATGGATTCTTCGTCCACGTTAACGATAGAACGTATTTTTCTTTAAGCGGATATCGCGAGACGTAATACGACGGAAAGTTTCTTAAGAAGGGTCTGGCGCTGAACTCACTAGCGCCACCACGACCCGTATCTCCGTAACGGGTGTACGGACGTTGTAATACCGAGTTGCTCGACGGTGCTCTCTATGAATTCGTATAAATAAACTTCACCGATATAATCTAGGAGCTTCTTCCTTATATTCCACGCGTAACACGGTTTTCAACGTTTCGGTTCAACGTATGCGCTTGAGTCGAACGTAGCGAACGTAAGCGTCGAAACAGTTTCGTGTACGTAATTCCCTGTTACTGCGTGGCATATAAAAAGGCATATCCCACGGAAGACTACCCTTATCGCGCTTCTAAATCGCGTGCAGTCGGGGCACGGGAATATTATTCCACGCCGAAAGGTGTACACGCGTGCGTTGCTTTATCGAGGACCGTTTCTATCGCTGGCGAGGAATCGTGACGTATCCATGCGCGGCTATCGACTCGATCGCTCACTCGCGTGATCCTCTTCTCCATATCCTTTTTTCCCCTTTTCGTGCATGCCGCTGTTACGCCCTCTTTCCCTCTTTTATCTCGTTCCATTTCGACCGACGGCCTTCTGATCAGCCGCCGCAGCCACGGTGCCGCCGCCGGTGTCGTACGAGTTTTAACGAGGCGCTGACGCATCCTCCAGGGGTTGTAATTCACGGTGGTGTAACCCGACGTGCCCGGGCCAAGATACCCCGTGGAACAACGGAAGTATGCGGACTTTTCGCGAAGTCACGAGCTCACGGACGGTATGCTTTTGAAGTCGACGTCCCATCTACCGTTTTAACGGCTCCGACCCATTTTATACCTGTAGCGTAGACTCAGTGTCGGGCATCAGGCTGATATTACGCCCGCGAGAGTTACGTCTTTGATGTCGGAACCACGACCGTTTCCGACACTGTCAGTCGTTCCAACGATTCTTCCACCGTCGCCCCTGGAATCGCTGCACGCGTCCGCTAATTGAATCTCGGTGCGCGCCATTTTCTCTGCAACCACGCGCGACGCCACTCGGCAGCCTTTGTCACTATCGACGTCCGCGTGTAACCGGCTGTGCGGCAGTCGGACGACGGAAGAGGGGCCTCGGTCGAGGTTGTAAACCGAGTCGTTGGGTATTTTCTTCCCGTGCTTTTATGATCGGCGTGTGTCTCCTAATGAACCGTACAGGCCGACCTATTTTTGGGTGTTTCTGGGTTAGAGAGACAGGAAACGTAAAAGGGGATGTTGGCGGCGCGTCCTGGATGCGTCTGTCTCTGATGGTTCTTTGTCCCTCGGATTCGTTCAACTTTCTGGCTTTCGGTTCCACCGGTAGACCAATAGGATTTAATTGCGATTTAATTTTCAACGGTTTAGTGTCGCGCTTTCTTCCCGTCGTTAAATCGATTCGGGAGAAAAGCCTGGAATCATTCGACGGCGTCGTAAACCGATTAACGAGTCGACGTTTCGCTCGCGGATAAGCCGTAATTACGCGTGTTTAATCACGTTTGCCCGCTGCGTCTCGATACGCAGCGACAAAGAGGAGAACGGGGTACAATGGCGGCGAACGGAACGATCCTAGGGTATCTCGTTGGCGGGATTTCACGGAACCATAAAGTCGAGCAGTCGGTTTACAACCTAATATTTGTCCCGGATATTTTTATTCCCGGTTGCTCGCGGGTGCTCGAGGGGAAAACACAGAGGAAAGCACGACCGGTTCGATCGTAGCGGTTGATTTAGGACCCCGCGTTGCAAATGTCTGGCACTTATTTAGAAGACGCCACCGGGGAATAAATGTTGGCTGGTTCGAGGAGAGACGCGAGGGACGACGTATCAACTGCTTGCTCGAAGTTTGACGCGAAAGTCGTAAAACGTATCTCGTCATCCGTCGTCGGTCGCGTAAGCCAGTGGATTATCCTCGGCTTGGTAATTCAGTGCTCCTGGAGTACATTCGCGGCTTTTTCTCCTCTGTCTACGGTATAAATTAGTGTCCCCTAATCCGCGCAAGTACGGACAAAAACGGGGAGAATTATTTCTTGGCCCGTCTACGCTCGGAGATCCAGGATTAACGCGGCGACGTTGCATTTTGTTTGGCCCCCCTTTCTTAGGCTCGGAAGCGCACCTCCATGGACGTCGTTAACTACGGTGGAGATGGCACTGCGATAACTAAAATAGATTTAATTTTTATAATTTAATTTAATTTAATCGTAATTCAGGTTTCGTTTGATCGTCGTTGAATAGGGGAAAGAATTTGAAAATCGAAACGGCGAGAGTCGATGTAAAGATCGCTATTGGTTTAGCTTCATTGTTGCGCACAGTTGTGTTGGCACACTTGATTACGATTACAGACGGTTTAACAATTAAATTATATCGGGTTAATTAATACAATTCACCGTTGAGCGAGCATGCATACGTAATTGCGTGCTGAAAGCAACCTTTGCTGGATGGCTTATCACGTTCGCACAGTGATTACAGCAGACCGCATGGAAGCATGTGAAACCACTTGCTTGCGTAATGGGATCCTCCTTCTGAAATATTGCATCGTGTGAATGTTCCGGTGAGACGCGTTCGTGTTCGAGTAGGTCTGAATAGAAATTCGCGCTAATGTTACACCCACGCGGTTGTTCCGTTCGCGAAACATCGTTTTAACCACTATTTACCTTTAGGCGCCATCGATTCCCCTGAAACCGCGAAAATTAACACAGCGTAGCACGTGGGTTAAAAACGTGTCTATCTGAATTTTTCAACTGCTACACAGCCATCGAAAATGTATCGATTAATTTATCTTGAAAACGAATTTATCCGAACTTTAATCGAAAGACTTCTGGTTTCGCGCCGGGATGAATGAAATTTGTTTGAAACCACGAGATATCGCATGAACGTGTTTCGAAACGCGGCTATTTTCAAATCGAAACGATCTTGCTTAAATCGAATCTGTTCGAATCTCGATATTTGATGAAGATAAGATTTCATTGCAGTCTCAACAACTCGTATCGCATTAAAGATCCTCTCGCGGTCTAGAAGACAGCATTGCAAACGTATCGATTAATCGGATCTATCGCGATCTCGCTTACAATCGAATCCGTTTGAATTTCGATAACGATAAAATTTCATTGGAATTTCAATAACTATCGAGAATCCCAGCGTGCCCCGTAACAAACGTACCGATAAATCCCACCTGCTATGATCGAAACTGCTCGATTAAAAGCAAATTTATCCGAATCTCAGCACCCGATAAAATAAAATCTCATCGCGATTTCGATAACCTCCGCGTCTCGTATCGGGAATCGCAGTAAGCTAGAAAATATCGTTACAAACGTACCGATTAATCGTATCTGTCCCGATCGAAGCTATCTAGGTTAAAAGCAAACTTATCCGAATCTCAACGTCCGATAAAATAAAACAAAACAAAATAAAATAAAATAAAATAAAATAAAATAAAATTTCGCGGCAATTCCAACTTTCGTGTCTCGCGTGAAGAAGCCCGAAGCAAGCAGAAGACACCGTGGCAAACGTACGGATTAATCGCAGCAATCACTGTCGAAACAATGGCGTTCGACTCACGGGTGGCGATGGTTGATAAATCATTCGGAAACGTTGCCGGAGCCAGCAATTTGCCAGCAGACTGTCATTACAGTCGGCGGTGTGTGGCATGAATCACGGACGTAGGCATCCGCGATACGAATGTGTATCGTGGACCACTGCGGTTGCTGTGTCGGAGCAGCCGAAAAAGATTTAAAGTTGGGCCGAGCGGGAGGGTCCCGGTCGATCAGCTGAGCAACAATTTGTCGCGATGTGGGCGGCTGGAATCTTACATATCCCTCGAATGCCGGCTATTTGGCCGTGTTGGTGGCGACACGTGCGGATACGCGCGAGTACGCGCGAGTATGTCCGTGAGCAGGCGACGCGATCGAGTACGCACACGCGCATGCGCGCGTCCTATGGGCACACGTACGCGGCGTGTACACCGATTTGTCTGGCCGCATCGCGGAGAAAACCGAGTGGCTGTCTGTCGTTGGCTTTTCGCCATACACCCACGCACCACCCCACACCACCCCTCTGCTCCTCTCCAAACATGTCCCGAACTTAGAACAACGTCGCCACGCTAATCCCACGGATCTCCAGGCAGACGCGCCGGGACCGATTCTTTCCCGCGTCTCCGCGCCGCTGGTCTTCGCCCTCGCGCGTACTCGCGGAGATTAAGCGGCTGGAAAAGAGCGGAGCCGGAGCGTACAAGCTTTCCACTGGCTCCGCGAGCTTCGTTCGGGCCTCGATGCTTCTTACCATGCCTCCAGTGATATTTTTAATCGAGCTAGGAAGCTTTTAGGGTCTAGAGTGGAGGAAAAAACTCGCGAGTTTTTCGGTTGTTGTTCCATGAATGAAATTCCGATGGAATTTCACACGAGTCTCTAGGTGGTCCCCGTATGGGCTTCTCACGAGTGGTATTTTTAATCGAGATAAGGTGGTTTCAGGCTTGCGACGAGAACAAACTCGCGAGTGTTTCGTTTGTTCCTCTGGGACGAAGAAAACGGAATTTCATGCAGGTTCCTGGACTCCGTTGTAGATTGGATATCGTGGCGAGATTACCCGGGACAAAGGACTGTCTGGATTACAGCGATTAACTCCAGTTTTTAGAATTTTGTTTTAATTTTTCGTTTCAAAGTGTCTGATTAAAGTTGCTGGATTTTTAGTCAAATTTTCCTAGGTATTAGATAGCGTGGAATATCAAAATATTCAATATCGTTTGTTTGCAGTTTCGTAAGGAATTATTCGATAAAAGGAATCCCAGTTTTAGCTTTCTTTGGGAGAAATATGGTAAGGATAGTAATTTCCGATTAAATGGCCACCAGGTGGGACCGAGCGTGGCCATTTATCAGGTGAAGTTTATTCCAGGAATTGGCCCATTGCGGCTCCCATTGTCGCGTGTATAATAGTTGATGAAAAGATATTTGCGCGCTATATTGCACTAAAATTAATCCAGTTATTAAATTCTGATGTTAATGGACGCTTGTATAAGTGCAGAACATTTTGATTTTCATATGAAGCAATTTTTGTGGACGAGAAATCTTTTAAGATGACCAAAATACAGACTCCCAAAATTTCGGCATACTTTCGTGCACCGAGTATAACTTATCTTGCAATTTTTCTCGTAATAGGATGATACAACATCTTTATACTAACAATTTTATCGTATTTTTCACTAGTACAAATGAAAAATGCACGGAAAACGTGATAAGACACGCTATATCGATTTCCGAGCTGCTTTCAAAATTGCTTTATATAATGCTTGCCTATAATTATTAACTATTCGCGGCACAGCGAATTATTATATTTGTTGGAGAGTTCGAATTTCCCGCTCTTGCGTATTAGACGCTTCTAGCGCCATCTGCTATTCCCTATATCGAAATAAAACCAACGGCTGAGGATATTTCTTTCCAAGCAATCGTAAAGAAAGCACGTGCTATTATCGCGAGAATCCATCCCCAGAAACCCTGTCGTTTCAGTTGTATTTTATAACAATATCAATTATCTTCACCTAATCGCGAGATATCGCGAGTAATAATCCGAAGAACAGTTTCATATTCGAATTGATGACGCTACAAAGGGGAAGAAAACGGGGGCAATATTTCTTGCGATTCTTCAGCGAGTCGAAGGAATGGGAGTTAGGTAGAGCGAATTGAATCCGCAGAGACTTATAAATGTGTTAGACCAGCAGAAACGAAAGGGGCAGAAGTTGTTCGTTCCGTCTGGAGCCTGCTAATTGGACTCATCGGTAACGCTTAGAGGGCAAGCTTTTCCTTAAACAGGAGGACATTTTCCACCAAAGAGCCATCCTTCGTACGCAGAAACTCGGCCAGAACCAACGTCACGAACCGGTCTTCTCTACACCTATGCTAAACTTTCCGATAATTCGATTAGCACGGAAACGCTGTGGCTGTTTCGCTCGAGGAAATTCCTGTCTCGATCGAAGATCCCTTTGTCGACTCGCGGCGTGTTATTTCGCGTTTATTCCAGGTGACTCGCGCGTGTCTGTAACGAACGGAGGCCCAGGTCTTCGAAGATCGATAGTCACGTAGGTCAGGGAAGGATCGGTAAGTACGTTAGACGCAGCAACGACTTTGATATCCTCTCGAGCCACGTCCTCCTCCAACCTCGCGCCCCCCTCTAACCTGTCCTCTCTTATTTCTCGGGGATCACGGTGAACGATCCACAAGTAAGTCGCCGGCCGGGCTTTTGTGTTGGCGAATCAAAAAGCCGAAGGTCGGAATAGAGAAACCGAATCGCCGATACGGAAATCCTATCTCGCTATCCTGGTTCATAAAACGCGACCGACGTGCACCGTATCTCTCCCAGCTGGCACGTATTCCCGGGCAAAAACGTCTTTTGAAGTTTCCTTGGCGGAAAGAGGCCACAGGGTACGCCATTGATTTAATGGGTGTACTTTTAGCCGCGGTTAAACACCACATCAAACCGTGCACCCCTCTCCTCCACGGCTTCTTCCTTCCTGCTTCGGGAACAGGCTTCATTCGATAAATGACTGCTATACGACCGCTATCGTTTCTTCACGACCGTCGAGGCTTAATCCTTCCAGCACGAGCGTAGCTACCGTGAATCGCGTCGTCGAGCCACCTTGCACACGACCATTCCTCCGCGAATACTTTTTCTCCTCCCTCGGCTGTTATTATTATAGAATTATCGCGCGCCAAGATGGCTCCCGGATCGTTAAGGGTTCCTCGACGATTGTCGCGATGAGACCCCACCGAGCAAGTTGCCGGCGAGCCACGGCAAACTTTCAAACGTTTCTTCCTCCTTTTTCCTACCCTATTTCTCGTCCCATTATTATATAACATTATCGCGAGCACGATGGATCGACGAGCAGAGCTTTTAGCCGGCGCGAAATTAAAAAGCTGTCCAAAGGTTAAACGACCGGCTTGGAATAAAGCAGTATATCGCGTGCGACGTTAGATAGTAGGGTTCCCGTTGAAACGATATACTCGAATTCCTTCCCTCTATTTTTCCCTTTATTTCTTCCTTTTTTTTTCTTCTTTCCCTCCCTCGCTTTTTCAACCCTTCTTCGTATTTTTCCTTCCCAATGAAGATTAAGCTACACGTTTCCACGTGGAAATTATGTATCTCGCGTTACGCCGGTTCGCGTTACGAATCCGTTGCCCTTTCCCACCCCCTTTCATCCCTTCCCGCTTTCGTTCCCTTTTTCTCTTTTATTCGAATACGCGTCAGCCTGGCTCGCCGCTCGCGTCTTCCAGGTATTCATCGCCGATGTAGAACGTGAAGTACGGAAACGTATTATCATTATGGCCCCGACGAACACAGAACGGCAATTATAATTAGGTCGCCGGCCGATGATAAGCCTTCTGGGAATGCGTGACTCTTGATAAAGTCGGTGACATTTTTCCGTACTCACGAACCGCCGGCTACGTGCGCGCCGTAAAACAAAAGGGCATTCCACGTGAATTTATTATGCCACGATCTCTTTCCACGCCATGATTTCGAAAAATTATTTTTCGCCCCGGGTGAATTAGTTACGAGCCTCTTATTTTCGTCCGATCGAGGTACTCCGGAGATCGAAGTCGAACGGGGGTTGGTTATCGATTCGATCGAGGGTGGGATAGTTTGAAATGTCAGACGAAGGGTGATACTCGATATTCGCTGTTTACCTGTGGATTTCTTTGAAATAAAATATCCCGCTCGCTCTAGCCACGGTTTATTATTTATCGCAGTTATTACTGCTCCCAGCTTTATTTTCCGACTGTTCTCTGTCGTTTTATAAGGGACAAGTTAATATACCAAAAGACACGTAAAGTACTACAATATTCGTATTTTAATCGGAGTCATCTACACATCATCGAAAGATTGAAAGATGACGATCAAGGTTGCTTTAATACGAATCATTCGTTCATTTATTTATTTATTTATTCTTTTTTCAATTTCATTTTAATTTGATTTTTTGCAAAAAAGAGATAGATATATCGTTATCAAAATTGGTGAAAATATATTTTTTTAACCCTTTGCACCCGAGAGATGATCTTCAGTCACCATTTCATAAAATTTCGAAGATCGATATTAATTTATATATCAAATTTAATGTAATGTAACAGTGTGCGAGGTATCGAAATCAAATAATTCTACAATTTTATTATTACACAATTCTTTATTTACTGCTGAAAAAAGTATCGTCAGTTTTTTTAGTAAAGAATCTTTTCTACTTTTCTTTAGCCAAAAAATCGTCGAGTGCAAGGGGTTAATAAACAGCCTTAAGATCGTTTTTTAACCTGAAATTGGATTTTAATATTTTACGCGAAACTAATATTTTTATCTTCGCGAATGCGTTATTCGATATATCGCGTCCATTTCCATATTTCAAAATGGCGATCGCGTTGTGCCATTTAAGCGCTTGGAACTGGCAATTATTTTAAAAGATGGCTTTCGGTCTGTTTTCGCTTCTGCTCGTACATCGCAATGTCGACCTGGAATTTTGTATTTGCACTTAGAAGTGGCGAAAGTTAATCGAACGAGGGTTAATTTTCGTGGAAAAGGTTAGGGGTGAAAAGTGAAATTCGGCAGGCGGCAAACATCCTCGCGCGTATCCCCTTTTTGCCTCTGATAACGGAACAATACTTAACACCTATATACCACAGGTTTTATCGATGAAACGCGAAATACCATCGAACGCCCGGCTATTCGAAAACAGCCAGCGTTGAATCACACCTCTCTTGAAACCATTCAAAAGAACCGCCACGCACACTTACTACCTGCCACTCTGCGCGCGGCCCATTACTAAATTCGTCCGATAAAGCATCACAGCGTTTAGCTCTCAGTCAGCGACAATAGCAACGACCTGGCCGATATATCGAGCGCGCTCGCGTCACGCGACAACGCGCTTTATGAATATTGACAAAAATGGCCCGATAATTTATAGCCGATTGTGCCTTAGCACTCATGAATTTATTCAATAGAGGACTGGGTAATCCGCTTTCTATAAGTTGCCGATCCTCCAGCCACGCGTTTTATTTCACCCCGGTCTTGTCCCCGATACAAGCCGAACAATGCGGAAACCAGCGACTCTAGCACGCGTCTAACATCGACCAGTTTCTTGCCCAGCGATTCGCGATTTATGTATATCGGTTGGTATTTCGAGGCCATAGCGAAAGCCTTTCAGCCTTCGTCCAGGTTTCCCTTCGATCTCCATTCGATCCTCCTGCCGTCCCTCAGCATGCAGCCTCTAGGCGTAAACCAAGGTCACCAGTGAACACTGGATGACCGATGGCACAAAAGCTTCCCTAGATGACAGGGCTTAGTCCAAAATCCTCCGATTTTCGTTCCCCTCTTCGTCTTTGTCGATCTTCCAGTTGCGAGCAAACGTATGATACCGTAAAGAGATAGCCAACAGAGGCGTGGAAGGTCGCTAGTGGTCACGGAATGACCAGTCGTTTGGCGATTTAAGTTTCGTTGGGACTCATGGCTCGCATTATCGCGGAGGTCGCCGGTTAGGGGTCAGAGGTTTCTCGTATGTTCCGTGTAAGCCCGGCTGTTCTTTTCGAGGAAGCCACGGGCTTCCAATCAAAGACACGTCAAGGAGCTTAACAAAGGACGGGCATAATTCATCGCGCGTATTGGTAGCCGATCTGGCTGGCCAAGCAAAAGGGTGAAGGTTGAGAGCGACCGTTGGAAAGAGCGAGGAAACGACGCTGGCAAGGGGGATGGAGCGAGATAGGGATAGAAACGAGCGAGAAACGCGCGAGATAACAAACCGGAGAGCTCGCGGCTCTGCCAACCTTGTGAAATATGCACCCATATATCAATGGCGTGCATATCAATTGCCACTACTGCCAACTGGCATGACTATAAAGCCAGCCAACTGCTCGGATGCTGGCGAACGGCGTGGAATCGAACAGGGAGAAAAGGAAGAACCGGGTCCCGGGTCCTACCTCCGTGCTCGGTGAACCTTTCAGGGCCCGCAAGCCTGTTATTCGATCGGCCTTTATTAGCCATAAATTTGATATGATACGCGAGGAATATGATAATGGCCATCAGGTCGCGGGGAATTGCTGAACGGATCGGTCGATGCTTCGCTCTTTTAACGCGTTCATGGTCCTGTAGATCGGTGTGTGCCTGTCTCTACGTCCGCGCGCGTACCTGTGTGCACTTGACAGCCATCGGATGTACCTTTTCGAGGAAGCTACACGGAGACTAACTACTTGATAACTTGGAAATCCACGGGGTGGTCGACAAGTATTAAACGGGGCTAGACAGACTCTCGGAGGACCTCGTAATCTTCTTTGATCGGTATTCCGGTATTTACCTTCGATTGCCGGAATTCTCCAGAATTTTACGTATTTCCTCGTGAGCGCGTATATGTATCTCCGGGATGATTCACCGGGAATGGAAGCTCGTGAACAAGCCGTAACACAATGCGCTCGTTAACGCGTTGGAGGGCCAATTGGTCGCGAGCGTCTTCGTCTTCAATCCCTCTGGCGGGGTGTATTCCCGCGCGTTATTACCGGTACGAAGTTGGCCGGGTAAACTGAATTAACGATAATAATTTAACGGTACGGTCCGGCCCGGAGTAGAACCACTCCAGATTACAAAATTGCAGCAAACGCTTAAGCTCCGTAGTTCGGTAAACTTTTCGAGAGCAGCTTAATTAGCATGAAGCGAACTCGAAGTGGGTGTACCGGAACACACAGTCCTAAATAGATTCGTGCGAGTTCACGCGGAAACGGGGTGGGGTCAAACGTAGCCAGCGTTCGCGTGGAGACACGCGGCGAAAGAGAGACGAGAAGATGGCCGAGGAACCGAGGCGAGGAGAGAAAGAGCTAGCTTCTGGTCGGGTCGCTGCGAAAACTGGTGGCCGAGGTAAAACGACGAGGAGGAGGAGGAGGACGACGATTCGAGGGAGACGAATGATGGAAACGGGAGAAGAGAGATACCTTCTGGCCGGTGCCTAGGCTCGGTGAAGCTAATGTTACTTTTTACCAAAGGGAGTTGGCAGCAGTTTGCTTTCCACGCCTGCCTCGTCGAGTCGGCCCTCTCCGGAGTGGGCGGAGGTTCGACTGTGCAAAATGACTTAATGAACGGTATCTTCTACTGCTGCTCTCTAATCATTCCAGCCACTTACTTCTTCCCGTCAGCCATTTACTTTCGCAACTAGCGCTTCTTGTTCTCCTTCTTCGCCGCCTTTTTTCACCCTGCCTCCGACGAGATTCGATAATTACGGGAAAATCTCGCTGGAACACCTACGTGGACGTAGTTACGGCTCTTCATCGCGTGCCGTTTCTCTTTCTGCCCCCCTTCGCCCCCTCTTTTCCATCCGTCCCTGCCTCAGATTCCAATCTCCGATACCTATCGCGTATACCTACGACTCTAAGTCCGGAAATCTCGCAGCGATCGGATGCTGCTTCCAAACACTGCCATCCTCATTAACGCTGTCCACGTTTCGGTCACGGTATCCTCGAATGCTATCGTGACTGATCGTGGAACCATCGCCGCGAGTCCACGATCCATCGGGAAAACGATTTTAAAATCGGTCCGCTGAGATCGGTGGAACGGTATGCGTTTAAGGAACCGGAAAAATTTCGAGACTTTATGAACGATGCAGGCTTTAATAGCAGTTAATTAGCTCGTATCTACCGATGCATCTCGAAATACCATTCTTCCACGTAATTTCGACAGGTCTTGAGAGATCCCGAGGACCACGGACCGCCAACGGGATCGTTTCTCCCCGTTCCCCGTAAGGATCGTTTCTCATCGAGGCTCGTTAGCGTTCTTACTATTTCTCGTGTCTAATGGAACCGCATATTTCGCGAGTTTAAGCCGAAAGGGAAGAAGGGAGGAACGGGAGGGATGTATAGGCAGTTAGGGGGCGAGATAGGTGCGAGGGTGTCGGTAAATCTGTCTCGTTACCGGTGTCAGTGTTTTACAGACGACGGGGATACAGTTGCAAATTGAAAGTCGCGCCAGACAGGGGCGAAGGGGTGAGAGAGGATGGAAAGAAAGGGAACGAAATGCCACTGGACGATCGTCACGGACGAGATTCATAAGTTATAAATTAGATCCGTGTCGTCGACGCTGGAGCGTCGT